>NW_005355753.1:1560010-1570250 GCF_000412655.1 Myotis brandtii | reverse complement strand
TAATATTCAGTGTTCAAACATCTATTTTGTCTGTTAGTAATATAACCACTCTAGGTTTCTTTTTATTAGTGTTAGCTTAGGTAGTTTATTTTCTCCATCCTTTTGCTTTTAATCTATTTGTATGTTAGTGTTTAAAAGGAGTTTCTTACAGGCAGCATACAAATAGATCCTTCTCTCTCTCTCTTTTTAAACCAATCTGATTGTCTCTGACTTTGAATTAGAAAGCTTAGACTACTTATATTTGATGTGACTTAGTAGATTTTAAATTTACATTTGACTATTTGTTTCCTATTTGTTCTTTGTTTCCATTTTCCTTCCCCCATGCATACTTTTAGTTGAGTAATTACTATGATTCCATTTTACTTCTTTGTCAGTGTCAGGACCATTCAATAGTTAGAGGACAGTCTTGCAACAAATGGTGATGAGAAAACTGAATATCCACATGCAAAAGAACAAAGTTGGGCCTTCACTTTACACCATTTTACTCCTTTGTTGGCTTATGAGATATAACTCTTTATTGTGTGATTTTAGTGGTTGTGTGATTTAGGGTTTACCTTAAATTATAGTTAACATATCATCAACTTTAACTCACAGCCTACCTTTAAGCAATAGTATACATCTTGGTAGATAGACATTACAGCAATACATCCATTTTTCCCCTCCCAGATTTTGTGTTATTTCTGTCTTATATTTTATTTCTACCTATGTTGTAAACCCCACAATACACGTTTCTCATTTTAATTTTAAACAATAATGTTTTAATGACATTTAATTAATAAGAAAAATTTTTTTTATATTTACCTATGATGTACCTATTTAGGTACTATTTGCAGTGTTCCTCCTTTTACATACCTATATTTTCATCTCATCTCATTTTCCTCCTGTCTGAACAACTTCATTTTACCTTTTTTTGGGGGGTGGGGGAGTACACGTCTGCTGGTGACAATTCTTTTGGATTATCTAATTCTAAAAAGTCTTTATTTCATCTTTAATTTTGAAAGTATTTTTGCAAGTAATAGCATTTTAGGTTGATCTTTTTTTCTTTAAATGCTTGCACTTTCTGACAAAAAGTCTGCTGTCATCTGACTCTTTATTCTGTGGTTTATAACCTGTTTTCTTCCCTGGATGCCGTTAAGATGTTTCTCTTAGTCATTGTCTTTAAATGATTTAATTATGATGTTACTTGATATATTCCCCATGATGTGTGTGTGTGTGTGTGTGTGTGTGTGTGTGTTTGTGTGTGTGTGTCTGTTGATATTCTTGGATCTGTGGCTTATAGTTTTCATCACATTTTGGGGGGAAAATTATTATTATTTCTACAAATAGTTCTTCTATTCTCCAGTTCTCTTCTTTAGGGACTCAAATAATACATATATTGGGCTTTTAAGTTGTTTCATAGCTCATTGATGCTCTCTTTATTTAACTTTTAGTCTGTTTTTTTCTTATCTATATCATTTTAGGTAGTTTCTGTTGCTGTGTGTTACTAGTCTTTTCTTCTGCAATGTCTAGTCTGCTGTTAATCTCAGTCAGTATATTTTTTCTCAGATATTGTAGTTTTCATTTCCAAAAATAAAATGTCTTCTTTTAAAAATATCTTCCATGGTGTGACTTAACTTTAGAGTACATAGAGTATGGTTGTAATAACTGTTTTAATGTTCTTTCCTACTAACTTTAGCATCCATGCCATTTCTGGGTTGGTTTATTTCAGTTGATTAGATTTTCTCCTCATTTCAATCATATTTTGCTACTTTTTTGCATGTCTGGTAATTTTTTAAAATATATATTTCAGAGAGGAAGGGAGGGGAAGAGAGAGATAGAAACATCAATGGTGAGAGAGAATCTTTGGTCAGCTCTCTCCTGCACGCCCCACACTGGGGATTGAGCCTGCAATATGGACATGTGCCCTGACCAAGAACTGAACTGTGACCTCCTGGTTCATGAGTCAATGCTCAACCACTGAGCCATGAGCCAGGCTGTCTGGTAATTTTCTATTGGAAGCCAGACATTGTGAATTTTACTTTGTTGGGTGTTGATAAGTGTTCTTGGGTTTTGTTCAAATAGTTTGAACTTTTGAGGATGTGTATCTAGAGCTAACTTTGATGCAATCATGATGCAAAATCCTTCTGAGTATTTCACCTGTTGTCCCAGGTGTTCTACTCTGGTTGATGGGAACAGGAACTATCTAAGCTCTCTGTGAGCCCCATGCAATCATGATGCAAAATCCTTCTGAGTATTTCACCTATTGTCCCAGGTGTTCTACTCTGGTTGATGGGAATAGGAACTAGTATTTTAAGCTCTCTGTGAGCCCCGGATATTGTTCCTTTCGTCCCTTTCGTGTGGGTCTTCCCCAGTCCTGATGTGTAGTTTTATGATATGCATGTACCACTCACTTCTCAGCTAAAGAGCCAAGCATGAGCCTCTACAGATCGCTGAGCTCTCCATCCCTGTGGTTCTCTTCTCTGTGGTACTGTGACTTGTGACCTCTAGCCTCCTTGACCTCTCCAGACTCTCAGCCACACTGCCTCTACTTAGGGAGTCCACTCTGCTTGGGTTTCCCCTTCCCATACCACTGCACCGTCATTGCCTGGAAACTCCTCAAACAGTAATCTAGGGAAATCATGGGGTTCACCCCCTTTGTTTCCCATCTCTCTGAGATCACAGGCTTTTATTATTAGATGTTCAATGTCTTTTTTGTTTCATAAATTTTGTCTTTTTAGTTGTTTTGGAGGGAGGGTAAATAGAGCTTTTGTTGCTCCATCTTGGTTGGAAGTAGAAGTCCTTGTTCCTCATTTAATGTTTATTGAATGAATAAATAATATACAGGTGTGCCTATACAGAAAGCTAGTTTTCTACTTTGTTGAGTGGGTTATAATGCCTTAGTATAATTGTTTATTTTAATGTTCAAAGTATCCCAAATTTGGTCAATGGGAGTAAAAGTTTTTTAATATAAAAATGCTTACTGTAGCATGTCTCCACTAACATAATGGACTGAGAGTGAAGAAGGTTAGCCCTTAAGAAAAATCAGAGTGCCATCATTGCTTATAGCATTCAGAGGAAAAATAGGGATACAACAACTGATTATTTTAGCAGTGAATGTTGAGGGATATATAAGAGGTTAAAATACCCACTTTGTCCTCAAAAAAACAAGGAAAGTGCCTGGTGAGTCTGGTGGGAAACAAGAGCATCAAGGAAAGAAAATTGTTTGCACCTGTAAAATAAAGCAAAACCCAGTAGTTTGAAGAAGTCAAACAGATGTCTAGGAGCATCTAGACAGGTCTTGCTAGAAGTCAAGATGGTAACAAGCAGGCACCTGGGAGAACAATGTTGCTCCTTGACACACATTACAACTGCTTGGAGAAAAGACTACATTCATTCTTTATCATTCAACAAACAGTAATTCAATGCTTAATATGTCCTGGGCACTGCTCTGGGTGCAGGCAAATACAACACTGAACACAACAGACAAGTTGCCAGGTGATTGGATAAAAACGAGTTATTTCATGAGAACATGAAAATCCCAACCCTAACTACTCAAGGGGTTCTTTCTAGATGACTGAGTTTCTACCTGAATAGCAGGGGAAAGATTTAATAAGGTCTTAGTTAGTATTGTACTTGACTCCCATTGATATCACTATGAGCTTCAGAGAACCTCGGGGAAGGCTTGACAAAGGAGGATACAAAGGAGGCTTGAAGTCTGAGTTTGTTAGGTAGACATATTAAGGGAGGTGTTCTACTCAGAGGAGATAACATGTTCAAGTCACAGAGGCATTGAAAACACAAGACAGAATCAATAGTTCAGTATAACTGGAGCACAAGGTAGGAATTCTGGGAAATGAGGCAGGTTAGGTAGTAACATTTCCAATACTATTCTATAGACTATCGGGAGCTATCCAAGAATTTTAAGCATCAGAAGGACCTGAGTGATTTAGTTGTTAGACCACTTTGGTGGCCATAAGCAAAGCATAGAAAAATTATTCTTTCATTTAATAAATATTATTAAGGGCCCAAATGTACTAAGCATTGTGCTAGATGCTAAAGACATAATGATGACAAGGTAGGCATGGTCCTTGCTCTCCTGGAACTTACTAGTACAAAGACTCTGGAGAATCAAAGGTTAAACAAATAATTGCAGAAATACTTTATGCAAATGTGCTCGTGCTGTGAAGAGATTGAGGGTGCCTTTAGAATATGTACTAGTAATTGGAGATCTAATAGAGTCCAGGCAGATGGCGGTCTTCCTGAGGCAGTTACCTGGGGGTTCAGAGATGAAGGGTGGTTAGAAGCAGGCTGGGGGAAGGAGCTGCACCTTTTAGGAAATGGAAGAAAAACTTGGGATTGTCTGGAGCTTGGGGGAGTGCCTGGTGATAACATCGGAGAGACACGCAGACCATGTTAAAGAGATTAGGCTTTGAATCAAGAGCCCTGCAAAGCCTTTGAGTTGTTTCAAGCTGGAGAATAAGGTTTTCCTTTTAAGAAAAATCTCTCAGAATGCTATTTGGGGAATGACTCTAAGAGGCTAGGAGTGAACCTGTGCAATGCTGGCGAGGACGTGGAGCAACCGGACCGTTTCCTGGGATTGGACATGTAGCCTGGTGTTACCATTTTAGAAACATCTTATAGTTTCTTATAGAGTTAAAAAAAAATACACTCATCCTGTGAATCAATAATTATATTCCTAGCTATTTATCCAAGAGAAATGAAAACATATGTCTGCTGTCCCCAAAATAAGACTTGCACAAGAATGTTCACAGCAGCTTTATTCATAATAATGCCAAACTGGAAATAGCCCAAATGTCCATCAGGAGGAGGATGGAAATCAAATTGTGGTGCATTCATTCAATGGAGTACTTTTCAGAATTAAAAAAGAATGAACTTCGATACATGCAGCAACATGAACAACTCTCACAGACTGTTCAGCAAGAGAAGCCAGCAACAATCTACTGTGACTCCATCTATATATATAAAAGCCTAAGTGACCGTTACAACCGAATGACCGGACCACTGGTCGACCAGTTGCTGTGATGAAACACTGACCACCAGGGGGCAGATGCTCAACACAGGAGCTGTCCCCTGGTGGTCAGTGCGCACCCACAGCCAACCTTCCACAGCCGGCCAACCTCCCGTGGTCCCTCCCCCTGGCCAGCCGGCCCCGATCACCCTGATTGGCCCCAATCGCCGGCTAGACCGAGGGACACCACCTGTGCACAAATTCGTGCACCAGGCCTCTAGTTTATAGCATAAGGCCCTAGAACAGACTGGTGTAATTTATAGTAATATCAGTCAGAAAAGTGGTTTCCTGGTGTCAGGTGTGTGCATTGGGGAGAGCAAGTGATCGACGGAAAGGGACACAGGGCATTTTCTGGGGTGATGGAGGTGTTCTATATGTTGATTGTGGTAGTTGGTCACATGGGTGTATTTGTTAAAACTCATTGACTTTTTCACTTCAAATGTGTGCATTTTATTGTATGTAAACCATACCACAACAACAACAAAAGAGGAAGAAATGAGAAACTGCGGCATTTTCAGAGTGTACAGTGGTAAAACAGAAAAGGAAGAATAAAAGAGACGTTTGGAGACAAAATAACTTATGGATGGATTGGATGAGGTGGAGGGCAGAGTGGAAACTGACTCTTAGTTTTCTGGCCGGGGCAGCTTAGTGACTGGTAGTGTTATCACTGACAGGAGTGTGGTGGGGGAAACGGTCCCTTTAGGGAAGTTTGTGTGTGGGGTGAGGGGGAAGCAGAGAAGGAGTAAGGAGGCTACGTTGTGCAATGTCGGTCTGGGAGGCATCATTTGGCCCCACTACACTCCCCTTGCCCTGTTTTCCTTCCCATCTTGCTCAAGTTTGTCCTGGAGTATCAGACTTTCTCAGGATTCACTCCTCCACGCGTCTCACTCCATGGCAATGGCTCACAATAAAGTAATCCTTAGCACCACGCCTCAGAGCGTTTGGGGAGCCCACTGAAGTGTTTTTGGCTGTCACAGACTGTGTGTGTCGGGGTGGGGGCAGGGGCAGCGGTGCTATGAAGATTCAATGCAAGGAGCTGTGGGTGCAGGACAAGGATAGTCCCACAGAACGGAGAACTGCCCCTGTCACTGAACGTTCACGTAGGTGAAAGGTATGCTTATACTTGTCTGAGGACCGAATGCCTTACTTTTGCAGTTGTAATATACCCTGAAATGTCCAGTAACGCAGTTAGCACATAAATGGAGGAAGAATTGTTTCCTAGTGGTTAAGAAATTGACTGGGCCTTGTTCTATATTCCAGAAAAATTACGCCTCCGACATCACCTAATCTTGGTCTGTGAATAACCAATGCATCCCTGTGTGTCGATCTGCATCTGTGGTGGGGGTTCCACCCAAGGGCCAGCGTCTGCCTGCCTTACCCAGGCTTCCAGTGCAGACCAGCCCACGCATGTGCTTAGCGAAAGGCATTTTATTTATTTATTTATTTAATATATTTTTTATTGATTTCAGAGAGGAAGGAAGAGGGAGAGAGAGAGAGAAACATCAATGATGAGAGAGAATCATTGATTGGCTGCCTCCTGCACGCCCCCTACTGGGGATTGAGCCCATAACCAGAGCATTTGCCCTTGACTGGAATCGAACCCAGGACCCTCCAGTCCACAGGCCAACGCTCTATCCACTGAGCCAAACCAGCTAGGGCAGCATTTTATTTTTTTATACTTACTTTTATCTTATCCCTCTTTTATATCAGAGATAAGTCATTATTATATGTATTTTGAAATTATGTGTTAGGTAGTATATATTACCTACGTTTACCATTTGGGGATAGTAAGGGTGGTGTTATAAAATATTTCTCAAAGGGGCTAAAGGGTCCAATATGATTGAGAAAATGAGATCTACAATGTAGTAGTTAGTAACCTGGACTTGGGTGCCAAGTTGCCTGGTTCTATTGTACTATTTATGCGACTTTGGACAAGTTGATTATCCTCATCTCTAAAATGGGGGTAGAATTCCTACCCATTGGACTATGTGAGGACAATAATAATGACTAGTTCATATTTGTAAAGTACTTAACTGGGAACAGTGTATGGCTGGCACATCTTAAGTACCAGATAAGTTTTAGTTAAAACAAGTAAACACTCCAGGAAATTTTGTTCATGTTCATGCAATTTCCATTTATACATTATTATGGAGATTCTTCTAAATTTAAAAACATTTGAGTGTGCTTTACCTAAAAAATACATACATATCTCATGATGGTATTTTGTAGTAAAGCCTTGGGAGAAAAAAAAAAGCATCTTCTTTCAAATACATAATTTCCCAAGTACCAGGCTAGTCATTTATTCTACTCAGTAGAACAAGGAAGAGAGGGGTGGAGAATATTTATTTCCTGGTGACTTCAGAAACTAAAGGAACAAAGCACCCAAGAAAGAAAGTCAAATGGAGAATAAAAGGCCGTATTTAAATTTACATTTGTACAGTCTCTGTTTTTTATTATGCTTACTAAGAATTAGCAAGGACCTTCCTGGGATAGTTATAGATCCTTCCTGAACTATTCCATACAAAGTTATTATTGAAAAAGCATTTAACACCACAGAAAATAAATTCTGTAACTGTAGACTTCAACCATGAGGCCTGCAAAAATTCTAACATTTATTTAATCTAGGAAATATGCTTGTTGTAGAACATGGTATTTGCTTACTTAAATTAGCTATGTTAATGAAACCCATGTTAATGTAAGAAACATTTAAGCCTGTGACAAATTTTTGTGAGTTTATTTGAGCCAAACTGTCGACAAAGGCCGGGAAGCTGAGTCTCAACGGATTGAGATGAGGCTCCTGAGAATGGTAGGTTTGCACCTTGTTTTATACATTACAATCAAAAGAGGAGACAGAAATGGATTACATGAAATGCACTGGTGATAGATTAGGGAGGTGGGGAGAAGCAAAGTGGGGAAACATCTGGGATTGGATACAAAGGAAAATGACAGATGGATACTTCTTTGACTTAGGTGGGTGCGGGACAGTTAACAGTCAACAATTAACTCAATAATAATGAAGAGATTTGTGGTGACTGTGCTTTGAGGGGTCCGGAATAAGGGAAATTATTTTGACATTCCAACAATATGTTATCTTAGATGCAAAAAGACAACAGCCAGCCTTAGTTAAGGTAAAGAGTGACCTTTGTCAGGGAAGATACCAGCCTAGGACATGATTACCCACCATAAACTGCTTTTTTGTTTAAAAAGTTTTAATTTCAGACCCTCCTTTGTGGTTACTTTAGGTCTTTGAGTTTGTAAGGCCGCCACGTAGGCCTTCCCTGAGCTAGTCAGGTTAGCATGCGGCCCCTTTTCCTCACACCCATTACTCTATAGAGGACTCTGTTTCTGGTTTTGTTCCTAATTGATTATGCAAGTAAAGTGAAAATGGTGACTCCAGTGGATCTAAAGTATGAAATCTATTTTCGTCCACAAGGTCAAACTTCCAGCCTGAGCCTTGGCCGGTGTGGCTCAGAGGTAGGGTGTCCTCCCATGCACTGAAAGGTTGCTGGTCCTATTCCTGGTCAGGGCACATGCCCGGGTTTCAGGCTCTATCCCCAGTAGGGGGCGTGCAGGAGGCAGCCAATCCATGTTTCTCTAACCGATGTTCTCTCCATCTCCCTTCCTCTTTCTCTCTAAAATCAATAAAAACATATTTAAACGAAAGAAACATCGAGTTATTCAAAGCTAAGAAAAGCCCAATTTTTTAAAAAGTCAGCTAGACTTGACAGCTGTGCAAATGTTGATAGTATTACTGTTTTCATTGCCTTATGCTGTTGTGGAAAATTAGTCATAAGCCTGGCATGAAAGCATACTGTGATTCATATTTTTTTTAATTCCTAAAGAAATACTGTAATATGTATTGTTTAAAAACATTTTTATTGATTTCAGAGAGGAAGGGAGAGGGAGAGAGAGAAACAGCAATGATGAGAATCGCTGATCGGCTGCCTGCCGCACGCCCCCTACTGGGGATTGTGTGCCCTAGGCATGTGCCCCCATTTGATAGGGAATGGAACTGGGACCTCCTGGTTCTTAGGTCGCTCAATCACTGAGCCACACTGCTGGGCAATTTTTAACATTTTAAGTAGAAATAACCATAAAGGAAAACTAAAGTAAACATATGTGTGGATGAATTGAGGGTAGGAACGATGGCAGGAAAAGGAAAGTCACTAGCATTTATTTGGTGCCCCCTACATTTTACAATTTTTAAACCTGATTTTAAAAAAATGTTTTTTTACACGTTCTCATTGTATAAAAAGAAAAACCACACACACACACACACACACACACACACACACACACAACCAGATACATTAAAAAAAGAAAATTAACATTTTGGTGGCGTGTTTTAGGACTTTGTGCATCCATCCATCCATTCATTCATTCAGTTGTTTATTACACATCTCCCCCAGAGAGGATAGGAACTGGGCAGTCGGGGTGGTTTTGTTTCGTTTTAATGGGAGAAATTTGGGCCTTCTTTAAAGCCAGAGGAAGAACCTAGTTTAGAAAGAGGAAAATGGATGAGAAAGAAATCCATTCCTTCTCAGCATACAGAACGGGTTTAAGCTCAGCGGAAGAAAGGCATCGTGCGGAAGAAAGCACACCAATGCATGTACCTAACTTTACCCGCAAGTGTGCACCTGGCCCACCTACCGCCCACTCGTCCTGCTGGTTCGTATGCAGCGCTTTCCTAGCTCCGTGGAGGCAGGTTTATTTCTCACTTTACTCTCACGCCTGTGTCTTGCCGAGTCCACATCGGTAGCCCCGGGGGCATCTGTATGTTTCTCGCTGTGTGAGCGGCCGTGGAGGCGGCCTTTTCACTCCCTCGATTGTCACCACCCCCCACCCCCCACCCCCGGCGGTTCCTCCTGTTTCCCGCGTGTGCGCAGAGTCCGCCCGGGGCGCAGGAATGTGTACACGGGCATCCCTTCGCTCCCGGTCGGGGCGCTGGCCGCTGTCCCCTCGGCCTGTCCAGTTAAAAATGACAGCAGCCAACCGCCCCACAACGGCCACCCCGTGCGCAGGGATTAAAGTTACACCTAAGTTGCGGTCAGGGCTGCAGAATTTCAGCCTTTCGTCGGTGTGCCCTGCGGTTGACCATCCATGTCCTCGCAGACCAGGGGAGGTTTGACTGCCCCCAGTCACGCCGGACACGGTGGCGTTGACAGTGATCCGCCGCCATCCCCGGGGCCGGGCTGCCTCTGTGCACGGACTGTGTGCAGACCCCGAGGCGTG
>NW_005355753.1:1544633-1558906 GCF_000412655.1 Myotis brandtii | reverse complement strand
GGCTGCGGGCTGCGGGCGCCGCGTCATGGCGCGTGTGGGCCTTGATGGGGGGACCGGCGAGGAGGAAGCCCGTAAACTTGGCGAACGCGTCCTCCCCGCGTAGCCTGGAATGAGGGACTTGTGCGTTAATGACTGGCGAGCGGTGCAGGCATTGTGTGACTCACGGCGGAGGCAGCCCCGAGGGCGTGCTGTCAAACTGTTTTGGCTTCCCCGTTATTACTTTGTAACTCAAATTGTTGCCTTTATAGAAAGATACTATGTGTTCGCTTTTTTTTTTTCCCCCAACACTGTAGTCAGGAGGGTTCTGTTGCACCGGGAACGGTTTTGCCCTTGAACTTCACTGAGCAGAAACTGCGTTTTGTTTTCTTTCGAAGCTACGGGTCGTGCCTCCGCTCTTTCATAGGCTGGTAAATTAATATAAAATATGTCCCTGAGACGTGGTTATCATTCTTACCGGGCTTGAGTGCTTTTGCACTGGTAACTGAAATCATCACCACGGAGGGAGTGTGTTTTTTTGTTTTGTTTGTTTTTTAAATGATGCCTTTATGTCATCAAGTTTATGGAATTGTTTACTTTTATTGAGCTGTAATTGCTTAAGCGTCAAAGCAGTCAATGCCCCATGCTTAGCTCCTTTTCACTGTTCTGCCTTACCGACTTTTCCTTTCCTATTCGCTGCTTTCCTTTGCATCATTTGGGACACTCAGGGAAACTTCTAGATTAACCTAATAAGTGAACAGCGTTGTTTCACTTGAACAGAATAAAATAACATTTCTCCTGTCTCAGATCTTCGTGTAGTCTGTGCTTGATGATTGTAAGGTCTAGGTTTATGTTGACGTTAACACACGATGCCAATTGCCTGGCTGTTTTTTGCCATATAGAATCATTTCAGATTGCTGGTCTTTGGAGTTTTTGAGATAAGAATCTGTTAAAGTGATCATTAAAGATTCTGTTCAGTTGGTGAAGGGTGGGCGTCACTGACTACCAAATAAGAGATTTTCTGTTACTTAAAATAATTATGGAACCATTTAAAGGAAATTAAGCCTGACATCACTGACTTAACTGTTCTTGGACATTTAAATAAGTTTTGTTGTCAAAAGCTATTAAGGAAATGTTAAAGATACAAAACGGGTGGAGTTTTTAAGGTGTAATTTCAGCAGCAGGAAGGAGCTTGGAGTTGGGGTCTATTTCTCCTTCCATTTTTGCTTTGTCAGGTAACCATCAGTATAATTCCTGTAGGGGTTTTCTGGGACTTAATTAAAAAGTGGTCTCTACCACAGATACAGTTTTCATATGTGATTACAGTCAGTTAGCTAGAACTTGGATTCTCTGTATCAGCTAAGTATCGAGTTTGAATCCTAACTCTACCACTTACAATATGACCTTGACTCTTGGCAGTTCACTTAGCCTCTCTGTGCCTCATGTATAAAACGACAGACTTGGTTCTGACAGTTGCTGAGGTCTGTAGGCCCTTGGGTTATATAAAAAGGAGTCGAGTGTTGTCCCTAGCCATGGAAAGCTGTACAGTCTACCAGGAGGACTGCAATAAGTCCATAAGTAAGTAATATAGGGTAGATGATGGTAGGGGTCCAAACAGGACACCATCTCATTATGAATGAGCATCTTCAGTTGGTCAGAAGGGACGAAAAGGAAAATAGGAAGGAGGTTACAGGATAGCGTGTCCTCAGGACCATGAGAGGGGCACATTTCCTAGAGGGTGAAAGTGTTCTGTGGAGGGAGAGATGTGAGTAGGTGGGCAAATGCTTCCTTTCACCTTTAGCTTTTGCTTCCTTTTTCCCAAATAAAGAGCATTTATCTATCTTTACCTATTTGTGCCCTCCCCAGGAAGACCAGGCATTAGTCACTTAGTAAACATTTCTTGAGCATCTTCTACGTTCCAAATGCAAGACTAGGCCCTAGGGAGGAGAGGAATGAAAGTAGCTAAATTTATTGAATGCTTACATCTGCCTGGTACACTTTCCCAAGGACTTTAAATGGACTCATCTGATTCTTGGAACATTCTGTGAGGTAGGTGCTCTTATTATCCCTGTTTTATAGATGAAGACTTAGAGGCACAAAAAGGTTAAGTAACTTTCAGGGGGTCATGCTACTGGAAATTGGAGGAGCTGTCTGGCTTCAGACTGTATTGTCTCTGATTAGAGACATGCTTTTTCATCTTGAAATATTTGAATATCTGGGGAGGCAGAAACCACAAATACATGCAATTCTTCTAGATCAAAGTTTCTCCACCTGGGCACTGTTGATGTTTTGGATCAGATCATTTATTATTGTAATGTCTGCCCTATGCATTGTAGACTGTTTAGTATCTGCCAGTAACACTCTCCATGCAATTATGACTATCAGAAATGTCTTCATGTACTGCCAGAACCCCCCTTGGGGGAGGGGGGCAAATTGTCCCAGTTGGAAACCACTGTTCTAGAGCTTTGCATTTTTTCTGAAGATAACCATGTTAATGTTAAATCTTTAAATGTTAAATTAATTTCCATTAATTTAAACATCTTTTAATACCATGGGAGTGTAAATCCCATTGTGTGGACCCCTGGCTTCTAGCATCTGAAATGTCAAATTCGTATTGCCGGAAATTCTCCTTTTCCTCTGCTAAGTTACAAGTTCTCAGGACCCTGTGCAAGGGAAACAAGTCAATAAAATTGGCGCAAGAGATAATTTTAGTTTACCACCCTAGGTAAGCTATCTTTCTCCTCTGTTGGCCAGTAAAATTGTCTCTTTATGTTAGTATCATGGACACTGAAAAGAGGGAACTGTAATGTCTAGGTGTAATGTCAGTGTCATTGGAACTGAGCTTTAAATAATGGAATCAATTTTGAAAAGCAGAGAAAAGGGCATTGTAAGAACAGCAGGGGTAAAGGCATACAATCCAGAAAGTACAGGGAATTTTGAAATGGCAGTGAGTAGTTCAGTTGGCATAAAAATGTGGGGCAGATGGAGAGGTTCTTGAATATCAGATTGAGGAACTATTATTTGTTTTTCGGCAAAGTAGCAAGATGATACAATGATAACTAGTGATCTAGGCAAAAGGTGATGCAGACCTGAATTGAAGTGGTGATAGAAAAGGTGAGACAGAAAAAGTCACTGAGGAAGTGGAACCAGGGATGAGTTGTGAGAGGAGTCTAAGTGGCCCTTCATCCTGGGTGAATGGGAGATTCGCTCAGCCTCCGAACAGAATAGAGGTTAGAACAGAAATAGGAGTTTGGGGAAGGAAGATAAGTAACATTTTCTAGTTATAAAAAAGTCTAACTCAACTGATTTAATTAAAAAAAATATTTTGGAGGCCAAAACCATGGAATTACTGAGTATTTAGAGCTGGACCATGACATTAAGTAGAGACCAGTCAGCATTCTGATCCCTTCATTTTACACAAGAGAAAGCTGTGGTTGAGACAGAGCCAATAACTTAGTCAAGGTTCTATTCCCTTAACAAGTGACAGGCCTTTTGACTCCCACTGTCCCTACACCTGTGCAGTGTTCTATTCTACATTACACAGTAGAGAAAAAGATAGCTTTGGTTTCTCCTTTCTAAAAACGTTAGAACAATTTTTCTCTATATTTTGTGCCCATTCTAGTAAGGAATTTACCATAATGTAGGTCATAGTGTCTGAAGCACAAGTGACATACTTCAGGTTATGCTGTTTGTTTTTCTAAACCAACATTAAATACCATCATATAAGAGAAGTTGGTAACACTAGTACTGCATGATGTAGCATCTAAACTGAGACATTTGTATTGGAGGTGCTTTTGTCCGCCTGGGACAAATGCTGAATAAGAAAAGATGAGGAACAACAGGCATAAACCAGGGCATTTGATGTCCCTTAGGGAGCATGGACCCTGCTCCTGCAATTCATCAACCTCTGTCTGGAAAAACAGTCATTTGATTTGGTTAAGCTTTTCTGCTGCTTTCTTGTGAAATGGTTTGTAGGCCAGCAAATTTATATTGATAGGTTTCTTTCTAGCTTACCCCAGCAGCTATATGGTAAGTCAGTTGATAGAATAAATGAATCACCAACTAAGCTTATCTTTAAATGTGTAACAACCTTCTGGAAATTTAAATATAAATGTCATGAAAAAATCCGAGTGCTGTTCTGTAATCTCTTGTGAATTTTGGCATCTGACGTCAGTCTACAAGTATGAGTTAAAGTCTTTTACAGTTGTGTTTTATGACAGCCTCAAAAGTCTCGCCCATGATTGCAAAGACTAAAGTAGGTATGTGCTATATGCATTCTGCTCAGACTGACTTATGATACATCTCTCACTCAAAATCGAAAAAATGTCCTCGCATTTGCAATTTAAAAAATTTAACCCTAAGCAAAGAACCAAGAATAGTACAATGAACACCTGTACTGTGCCTCTATCTAGATTTACCAAGTATAACTATTTGCCAAATTAGGTTTTTCGTGCCATGTCACCACTAAACAACTTTTATGTCCCAGAAACAAGGGCATTCTAGGTAACAACAAAAGATGATCATCACGCACAGGGAAGTTAACTTTGTTACTGTCTATTGGGTCCATATTCAGATGTTCCCCGTTGTTCCAACAACGTGTTTTTAAATATGTTAAATATGAATTTAAGCCTCAATGCCTTAATCCGGGGCTGCATTTAGTTGCCTTGTCTGTAATTCCTTACATCAGGAGCAGTTCCTTGTCCTTTTCTTCCCCTTTCATGACTGACATTTTGGAATATCCAGACTAGTCCTGTTTGCAGGCTTCAGTGGGGATTTATCTGGTTGTTTCTGTGTGATTAGATTCAGTTAGACCTTTTTTGCAGGACTATCACATAGGTGACGTGTTGGTTCTCAGTGTATCACCTGCCACCCTCCCATACACACCATTTTAAAGTAAATTAACAGTTTACCTAGTATGCACTATGTTTACCTTATACTAACTCAGTTTCTTTTATTTTACAATGTGCTAGACAATTCATTTACTAGTAAACTAGTAATTTAAATTGCTGAAATTACAATAATTACAGGTCTTTAAACTGATCAGTTGTAATGATTGAGGCCTTGTTGAAGGGTTATTCTGAAGGGAGCTCCCTTTTAGACATCAGAGTTGCCTGTTTTCAGCTTTCACCGGTGACAAACTTGTAACCCTGGTAAGAGAACGAAACATAGGGCCTGGACTTGTGCTATGCATTCTTGAAAAGAATGCCCTATTGAAGTAGGGTGGCATTGTGCCACCAGAACAGGGCTTCTCGTCCTGAATTCCAGAGAGACCAGATGGCAAAGGGTCATGGAGATTTTAAGATTCAAAAGAGAGAAAGTAACATTCTACTAAGGCATAGTTTTTATTTTCAAAACAAACATAAAACTAATATAGTTTAAGTTTCTTATTAAGGTAGTCTTATTTTTAAGTGATTTACATACTCTGTGAGTTGGCTGTGAAGCAGAATCCTAGCATTTCTACTCTTGTAACTAGGGAACAGCATTTTGAATTTTCAGCAGGACTATAGTATGTTATATGACGATGACTCAGCTGATTTCCCAGCTCTAATGGAATGCTCAAAACAAATTGAAACCTGGTTTCAGAATTTGTACTTTGAACCTTCGAGATATTTTCTGCAAACAGTGATTGATTGGATTTTGTATAATAAACAAGGTTAAATCAAGTCACTTGTTTGCTGTTCTTACTAGTGGTTTTAAGTCAGCTAACATTTATTAAGCAGCTTGCTGCAGTGATACTGAATACATTTATAATTTTGACATCTGTGTTTTCTTGACTTTGGGCCCTTCTTTTATTCTTTTGAAATTCCCCCTAAAACACCAATAGTGCTGGTGGTGCTTACATATGCACTGATTTTAAATGTATTTTTAAGCGTTACTTCACTCTTTGATAATTGGCCATACAAAGGGTGTTAGAGAAGTAGGTTTACTCAATATTCTACGTGTGATTCCCTAGGTGTAATGTAAGGCATATAAGCGAGACTCTTAACGTGTCAGATAGAAAGGGACATAAAGTGTGCCTTCTCCACTCTGCTGCAGGTTAGTCATCCTCAAGCCACAGTTCTAAGCCTGCCGCTTACTATTTCTTAGAAAGCTTTGCTTGCTCTCCTAGTGACTCTGGAATTTAAGTCCAAACTCTAGTCTGTGCTCAGCTATCTGTTTAGCTTTATGCCCTGTACCTCTTGTTCTATCCTCAACTCCTTTTTCTCTGAATGTTCCCTTCCGTTCCTCTCTCTTTTTTTATAACAGCTTCATTGAGATAAAAATTAACCCTTTTAAATTATACAATTCAGTGATTTTTAGTATATTCAGAATTATGCAATTACCACAACTCCCTAATTTCAGAACATTTTAATCATCCCTCCTCCGACCCCGGAACAAAAAACCCTGTGCCCATTAGCATTCACTGCCCATTCACCCCTAACCCCAACCCCTGGCAACCACAGTTCTATACTCTGTGTCTATGCATTTACCTACTGGGCATTTCATGTAAATGGAATCATACAATATGTGGCTTTCTGTGTCTTGCTTGTTTCACTTACCATGCTTTCAAAGTTCATCCATACTGTAGTGTGTTGTCAGTACTTCATCTGTGCCCATTTTTAAGTTTGGTTATCTTTTTATTGAATTGTAAGAATTTACCTATTCTAAATATAAATCCTTTATTAGAAAAGCGATTTATAAGTATTTTTTCCCATTATGTGGGTTGTCTTTTCACTTTTTCTTGATGTCCCTTGAAGCACAAAAGTTGGTACATCTAGTTTACCATCTTAACCATTTTTTGAGTGAACATTTCAGTGGTATCAAGCACATTCACAATGTTGTGCAACTATCACCACCATACATCTCCACAGTCTTTCATCTTGCAAAATTCACCCCTCCCCTCAACCCTTGGCAACCACTATTCTACTTTCTGTCTATAAATTTGTTCCACATGCTGCATATAAGTGGAATCACAATGTTTGTCCTTTTGTGACTGGCTTATTTCACTTAGCATAATATCCTCAAAGCTCATCCACATTGTAGCACATCAGACAGTTGATTTCTGTGTGTTGATCCTGTATCCTGCATCTGTGCCGAACTCCTTTATTGTTCCAATAGAGTGTGTGTGTGTTCCTTAGAACTTTCTATATATACTAGAGGCCCAGTGCATGAAATTCCTGCACCCGGGGCAGGGGGGAAGGTCCCTCAGCCCAGCCTGCACCCTCTCGCAGTCCGGGAGCCCACAGGGGATGTCCGACTGACAGCTTAGGCCCACTCCCCATGGGGCAGTTGGACGTCCTTAGGGCTGCCGCGGAGGTGGGAGAGGCTCCCGCTACCGCCGCTGAGCTCACCAGCTGTGAGCCTGGCTCAGGGCTTCTGGCTGAGCTGCGCTCCCCCTGTGGGAGTGCACTGACCACCAGGGGGCAGCTCCTGCATTGAGCGTCTGCCCCCTGGTGGTCAGTGCACGTCATAGCAGTCGGTCGTTCCGCTGTTTGGTCAATTTGCATATTAGCCTTTTATTATATAGGATGGTCATGTCACTTATGAATAGAGATAGTTTTCTAACTTCCTTTCCGATCTTGGTGCCCTTTGTTTATTTTCCTTGCCTAATTTTCTGACTAGAAGCTACATATAGTACAGTGTTGAATGGAAGTGGCAAAAGCAGACATCTTTGTCTTATTTCTAATTTAGAGGAGAAGCACTTGGTCTTAAAAATAAGTATGATGTGAGCTGTGAGCTTTGGGTACATGCCCTTTGTTAAGAAAGTATCCCTCTAGCCCTGGCATGTTTTTGTTTTTGTATTTTTAGTTGAGAAATACTTGATGTCTAACTTAGTATAAGTTTAAGGTGTACAACATGGTGATGTGATATATTTAAATAGTCCATTATAATTGCCACCAAATCATTAGCTAACACCTCTAGCATGTCACATAGTTTTTGTGTGATGAGAACATTAAAAACCTAGTCTTTTTGCAACTTTGAAATATATACTATAGTATTGTCTGTAATCACTATTCTGTGCATTAGCTCTCCAGAACTTATTCCTCTTCTACTTGTAAGTTGTAAGTCAATTCCCTCACCTCCTGGTAACCACCTGTTTCTGTAAGTTCATTTTTTATATATTTCACATATAAGTGATATCATACAGTATTTGTTTTTCTCTGTCTGGCTTACTTAGCATAATGCTCTCAAGGTCCATCCATTTTACCGCAAATGGCAGAATTTCCTTTGTTCTCATGATAAAATAGTATTACATTATATGTGTATGTGTGTGTATCACATCTTCTTCATCCATTGACACACACTTAGGTTATTTCCATATGCTGGCAATCATGAATAATGCTGCAGTAAACATGGGAGTGCAGATATCTTTTTTGTTGTTGTTTTTTTTTTAATTCTCACCCAAGGATATTTTCTCACATCTTCTTCATCCATTGACACACACTTAGGTTATTTCCATATGCTGGCAATCATGAATAATGCTGCAGTAAACATGGGAGTGCAGATATCTTTTTTGTTGTTGTTTTTTTTTTAATTCTCACCCAAGATATTTTCTCCCCACTGATTTTTTAGAGAGAGAGGAAGGGAGGGAGAGGGAGAGAGAGAGAAACATCCTGTGAGAGAGCCACATTAATTGGTGCCTCCTGCATGCCCCCTGGTTGGCTGGGGATGGAATCTGCAAACCTAGGTATGTGCCCTTCACTGGGAACCCGAGACCCTTTGGTACAGGGGAGTAGGAGTGGGGTGTGGGGGAGTTGAGCTCTAACTATTGAGCCATACAGGCCAGGGCTGCAGATATCTTTTTGATATTCTGTTTTCATTTCCTTTGGATATATATCCAGTAGTAGGTTTGCTGGGTCATTGGTAGTTGTCTCTAAAAATGTTTGAGGACTGTTCATACTGTTTTCCATAGTAGGTGAGCCAATTTACATTCCCACCAACAGTGCACAAGGGTTTTCTTTTTTTTTCCATGTCCTTTTGAACACTTCTGACCTTGTCTTCTTCTTGATGATAGCAGTTTTAAGAAGTGGCAGTTCCATTTTCTACTGTATGCTCTTTCTTCTTTGGTTGCAACCTTAGCCTGGTGTACTGTTTTGTATTTGGTGTCTTGTAGTTAACATTTAGTGTACGCTGCCCTAGCCGGTTTGGCTCAGTGGATAGAGCATTGGTCTTCGAAGTGAAAGGTCCCAGGTTCAATTCTGGTCAAGGGCACATGCCCAGGTTGTGGGCTCGATCCCTAGTGGGGGACTTGCAGGAGGCAGCTGATCCATGATTCTCTCTCATCATGGATGTTTCTATCTCTCTCTCCCTCTTCCTTTCTTTCTGAAATCAATAAAAATATATTTTTAAAAAAAAAACATTTAGTGTACGCTTATTATTTGCATCTGTTAAGCACTTGGTCTGCATTACCTAATTTAATCTTTACAACAACTCTTTGAGGGAGATACAGTTTGAGACCGCTCATAAATGAGGAGATGATGACTTTGGAGAAAATAAACAACTTACTAACACAGCAGGCTGTGGAGTTGCGAGTTAAGCCCACTTCTCTTTGTCCTTGGAGCCAGAGCTCTGACTGCATGCTATGCTAAAGGGAAATGCTTGTTTTTAAATAGTACATTGGACTTACACTGGTCCTTAAAGAAGTAGAATGTGGGTGGAAGACTGAAGAGTGTATGTTCAGTGGTGGTGATGGGGCTAGAGAGTTAGTAAAAGCAAAGAAGCAGGAATTGGCATTTATTGGAGTGCACAATACAAGTAGAACTGGTTTTTGTTCCCAGAGCTGCAATTAGTCTTATTTGGAAGAGTGAGATTAACATCTGAAATAATTAGAAAATGAGCATTGTTTAATTAGAGGTCAAGGGTGAGGTTTGTATGAGTTGGAAAGTAACTAGTAATTAAGATAAACCTCAAAGAGGAATAGAATCTAGGAGGGTAATTTAGCAAACCGGATTTTGGGTCAGCCTTAACACTGCCTTGTACCATACAACTCACTTAGTCTTTCTGATTCTTAGTTTCTTTAAGTGTCAAATGGGAATAACATCAGTACTATGTTTCAGAGTTGTGGGTTCAAAATGGGTAATATCTCAGAGCATTTTGTACACTATAGAATGCTTCTGTTATTATGGGGGTAATTTCTAATCTCACCAACTGTCCTCAACCTGAGCTTTTTATTTTAAAATAGTTTCAGGCTTAGAGAAATTTTGTAAGAATAGAGCAAAGAATTCCTGAATATCCTTCACCTCTGTTCCTCAACTATTAACACTTAACCACATCTGCTTTTTCATTCTCTCATTAGAAAGATTTTTTTAAATTGATTTTTAGAGAGGGGAAGGGAGAAGGATAGAGACACAGAAAACATCGATCCATCGGTTCCCCCCTGCATTGAGCCAAAACTGAGTAACACTGGCCAGGCTATTCTTGTACAATTTGCCTATTAAAATTAGTAAATGAAAGTGGTATAGCATTATAGCTTTAATTTGCCTTGATTAGAAAGAAAACCTAGCAAGTTAACTTAAAAATTGAATTAGGTTTATACTAACAAGCGCAAGTTTGGTTCAATATCAGAAAACCTATTGTTACAATCCTATATAATAAAAGCCTAATATGCTAAGTGTCCAGTTGTCCGTTCAACCAATCAAAGCATAATATGCTAATGATATGCTAAGGACACTCAGTCGTTCGCTATGATATGCACTGACCACCACGGGGGCAGACAGTCGACTGGTCGATCAGTCGCTATGAGGTGCACTGACCACCAGAGGGAAGAAGCTCCTACCGGTAGTTTAGCTTGCTGCTGGGGTCCGGCCGATCCAGACTGAGTGAGACGGGCCAGACCCACCCTGGAGCTCTCCCACAGTCCCTCCCTGGCTGGCCAACCTCCTGCATCCCTCCCCGACCCCGATCGTGCACTGGTGGGGCTCGGCCTGCTGGCCTGCACCCTCTCACAATCCGGGACCCCTCTGAGGATGTTGGAGAGCCGGTTTCAGCCTGATCCTGCAGGCCAGGCTGAGGGACCCCACTGGTGCACGAATTCGTGCACCAGGTCTCTAGTTAATTATATCAGCAATCAAAAGTCAAAAACCATATGACCACTGTGATTTATACAGTGAGATCTCCCTTCTGGTTCCCAATCCACCTCTTTGCTTCTGCTCCCTCTGCCACAATCACTATGAATACATATCCTTTCTTTTTACACACATGGTAGCGTACTGTGTACTTTGTCATGCGCCTTGCATTTTTTCTGATGAGTTTTTTTTAGAAGGACATTTTTGCTCATTTTTGATAGCTTTCTAGATACCTTCTATTTCTCTCGTTTAAAAATGAACTATTGAATTCCTCAAATGTGGGACCTCACAGCTTAGATATTCACTAGTTGTGGTCTAGCTGTTTTTCCCACACCACTCCCCCACAAACATTCACAAAATAAAAGTACTGGAATTGCTGTGTTAAAGACTACCAGTGCCTGCTCCCTCTTGTCAAAACCAGTGGCTGTTCAGTCTTTGTCTTTGATTCCTTTGCTGTTCTTGCCCCTGATCACACCCTGCCATGCCTCTTGGAACTTGAATACTTTGTGTTTCCTCAGTACATTCCATTGTGTGTTCTTGTAAAGGTGAAAGGAAATAAGAAAAGGATTGTGGAGGTGCAGTCTGGGGAAGATCATTTAATGCATCTAAAGTAAATGGACTTATTCTCTGTGGCTCCTGAAAAGAGTGAATACTTTGCTTGGGAGGGGAAAGGAAAGACCATGGCATTTTTTAATATTTAATTTTTTATTGTTGACACTATTGCAGATGCTCCTGATCCCCCCCCCCCTTTGCCAAACTATCCCCCTTATACTCACCACACTGTCATCTTTGTCCATGGGGTATGCAAATACTTTAGCTAAACCATTCACCTTCCTTTATCTAGTCCACAACCCCCCTTCCCTCTGACATTTGTCAGTCTGTTCCATGTATCCATGCTGGTTCTATCTTGTTCGTCAGTTTATTTTGTTCATTAGATTCCACATATTAATGGGATCATATGGGATTTTTCTTTCTCTGACTGGCTTATTTAGCTTAGCACAATACTCTCCAGGTCCCTCCATGCTGTCACAAAAGGTAAGAAGAGCAATTTCTTCTCTTTTACAACCATGTAGTATTCCATTGTGTAAGTGTATCATAGCTTTTTTTGTTGTTGTTGATCTTCCCTTGAGGATATTTTTCCATTTCGAGGGATGGAGGGAGGAAAGGAAACTGGTAGCCTCCTGTATGCACTCTGACCAGGGATGGAGAGTGAACCCACAACCCAAGTACGTGCCCTTGACCAGGAATCAAACCCTCGACCCTTCAATGTGTGGACTCATGCTTCAGCCACTGGGCAATACTGGCCAGGGCTACCACAGCTTTTTTATCCATTCATCTGATGGGCACTTGGGCTGTTTCCAGATCATGGATATTGTAAATAATGCTGCTATGAACATAGAGGTGCATATGTTCTTTTGGATTGGTGTTTGAGGATTCTTAGGATATATACCCAAGAGTGGGATCACTGGTTCAAAAGACAGTTCCATTTTTAACTCCATACCATTTTCCATAGTGGCTGCACCAGTCTGCATTCCCACCAGCAGTGCACTAGTGTTCCCTTTTCTCCACATCCTGGCTAGCACTTGTTGATTTATTGATAGTAGCCATTCTGACATGTGTGAGGTGATACCTCATTGTAGTTTTAATTTGCATCTCTCTGATGATTAGTGACGTTGAGCATGTTTTCATATGTCTATTGACCTGTTGTGTGTCCTCTTTGGAAAAGTGTCTATTCAGGTCCTTTGCCCATTTTTTAATTGGATCGTTTGTCTTTCTTGTGTTGATTTGTATTAGTTTCTTTCATATTTTAGAGATTATCAGATGAATCAATGAGGAATATGTTCTCCTATATAGTGGGTTTCCTTTTCAGGAGTTGGAAGGGGTCAACCTCAGCAAACATTCCTCAATCAGATTGAGGACGTTTTTAGCAAAGGCCAGCTTAGGAGTACCCTAATTAAGTTAATAACAATGTACCTACCTATATAGTTTAAGTTTAAAAAATTTGGCTCTCAAAAGAAATTTCAATCATTGTACTGTTGATATTTGGCTCTGTTGACTAATGAGTTTGCCGACCACTGATGTAGTCCCATTTGTTTATTTTCTCCTTAGTCCCTTGCCATTGGAGACATATTGGCAAAAGTATTACTCCTGAGAGATGTCTGAGATTTTACTGCCTATGTTTTCTTTTAGGGTTTCTATGGTTTTGTGACTTACATTTAAGTCTTTTATCCATTTTGAGTTTATTCTTGTGTATGGTGTAAGTTGGTGGTCTAGTTTCTTTCTTTTCTTTTCTTTTTTTTTTTTTTTTTTTTGCATGTACCTGTCCAATTTTCCTAGCACCGTTTATTGCATAGACTGTTTTTACTCCATTATATGCTCTTGCCTCCTTTGTCAAATATTAATTGACCATAAAGGTGTGGGTTGATTTCTGGGCTTTCTGTTTTGTTCCATAGATCTGTATGCCTGTTCTTGTGCCAGTACTAGGCTGTTTTTATTACAGTGGCCTTGTTAGTATATTTTGATATCCGGTATTGTGATCCCTCTAACTTTTTTCTTTCTCAAAATTGCTGAGACTATTTGGGGTCTTTTTTTGTCCCATATAAATTTTTGGGATATTTATTCTAGATCAGAGAAGCATGCCATTGTTATTTTAATAGGAATTGTGTTGAATCTGTAGATTGCTTTGGGTAGTATGGACATTTTAATGATGCTAATTTTACCAATCTATTAACATGGTATAGTCTTCAACTTGTTTATATCTTCCTATGTTTCTTTTTCAATGTCTTATATTTTTCCAAGTATAGGCCTTTTACCTCCTTGGTTAAGTTTATTCCTCGGTACCTTATTATTATTACATTTTAATACAATAGTAAATGTTTTCTTAGTTTCTTTTTCTGCAAGTTTGTTATTGGTGTATAAAAATGCCATCCATTTCTAGATACTAATTTTGTATCCTGCTACTTTGCTGAATTCATTTATTAAATGTGTTAGTTTTTTGGTGGAATCTTTAGGGTTTTCTATGTACAATATCACATCATCTTCGAATAATAACATTTTTACTTCCTCCTTTCCAATTTGGATGCCTTTTATTTCTTCTTTTTTCTGATTGCTGTGACTAGGACTTCCAGTATTATCCTATCTAATAAAAGAGTAATATGCAAATTAACCATCACTCTGTCACAAAGATGGCGACGGCCATGGAGCTGGAGCAAGCAGGAGGCTTGGGTTGCCCCAGCAATGGAGAAAGCCAAT
>NW_005355753.1:1466222-1543941 GCF_000412655.1 Myotis brandtii | reverse complement strand
GCCCCCACCCATGCACCAGGCCTCTATCCTATATAATAAAAGGGTAATATGCAAATTGACCCTAACAGCAGAACGACTGGGAATGACTGGTCACTATGACACACACTGACCACCAGGGGTCAGATGTAGGAGCTGCCCCCTGGTGGTCAGTACGCTCCCACATGGGGAGCTCTGCTCAGCCACAAGCCAGGCTGGTGACTGCCAGCACAACGGTGGTGGTGGGAGCCTCTCCCGCCTCCTCAGCAGCGCTAAGGATGTCCGGCTGCAACTTAGGCCTGCTCCCCGCTGGCAAGTGGACATCCCCCAAGGGCTCCCGGGCTGCCAGAGGGATGTCTGACTGCCACCTTAGGCCCGATCCCCAGGGGAGCGGGCCTAAGCCAGCAGGTGGACATCCCCCAAGGAATCCCAGACTGCGAGAGGGCACAGGCCTGGCTGAGGGATTCTCCCCCTCCCAGTGCACAAATTTTTGTGCACCAGGCCTCTCGTGTTGAATAAGAGTGGTGAAAGTGGACATCACTGTCTTGTGATCTTAAGTGAAATGCTTTTACTTTTTGCCCATTGAGTATGATATTGGCTGTGAGTTTTTCATATATGGCCTTTATTATATTGAGGTATGATCTCTCTATTCCCACCTTGTTGAGAGTTTTTGTTATAAGCCGGTGCTGGATTTTATCAAATTGCTTTTTCTGCATCTATTAATATGATCATGTAATTTTTATCTTTCATTTTGTTTATGTGATGCATCACACTCATTGATTTGCAAACAAATTACCAGCCTTGTGTTCCTGGAATGAGTCCCACTTGGTCATGGTGTATGCTCTTTTTAATGTATTGCTGTATCTGACTTGCTAATATTTTGTTGAGAATTTTAGCATCTATGTTCATCGGGGATATTGGCCTGTAATTTTCTTTCTTTGTAGTGTCTTTATCTGCATTTGGAATTAGGATAATGCTGGCCTCGCAAAAAGCATTTGAAAGTCTTCCCTCCTCTTGAATGTTTTGAAATAATTTGAGGAGGATAGGTGTTAGTTCGTCTTTGAATGTTTGGTAAAACTTGCCTGTGAATCCATCCAGTGCAGAACTTTTATTTGCTGTGAATTTTTTATTATTGCTTCAGTTTCATTAGTTGTTATCAGCCTATTCAGATTTTCTGATTCCTCCTGATTGTGTTTTGGAAGATTTTATGTCTAGGAATTTGTCCATTTCGCCCAGGTTGTCCAATGCATTGGAATATAGTTGTTTATAGTATTTTCTTATAATCCTTTATATTTCTGTGATGTCAGTTATTCTCATCTTTCATTTCTGATTTTATTTATCTTTTCAAAGAACCAACTCTTGGTTTAATTAATTTTTTTGTATTGTTTTTTTAGACTCTCTGTCACTTAATTTGTCTCTGATCCTTATTATTTCCTTCCTTCTGCTTTTCTTGTTTTCTTTCTAGTTCTTTTAGGTGTAGGGTAGATTGTTTGAGATTTTTCTTGCTTTTTGAGGTGGGCCTGTAACACTAAGAACTTCTTTTGCAGAACTGCTTTCTTTGTGTCCCATTGATTTTGGGTTGTTGTTTGTTTTTGTTCATTTATTTCTAAGTAATTTTTTATTTCTTCCTTGATTTCCTTGGTAACCCATTCATTATTCAATAACAATAAGTTATTTAGCCTCCATGTGTGTTTTTCAGTTGTTTTTTTTATTGTGGTTGATTTCAAGTTTCGTGCCATTGTGATCTGAGAAAATGCTGATATGATTTCAATCTTCTTGAATTTATAGAGACTTAGTTTGTGCCCTAACATGTGGTCTATCTTTGATAATGTTCCATGTGCACTTGAGAAGAATGTGTAATTGCTGCTTTGGGGTAAAATGTTCTTTAAATTAAATCCATTGTGTCATTTAAAGTCCCTGTTTCCTTGTTGATTTTTTGTCTGGAAGATCTATCCAGTGATGATAACGGGGTGTTAAAGGCCCCTACCATGACTGTGTTGCTGCCGGTCTCTCCCTTAAAGTCCACTAAAAATTTTTATATATTTAGGTGCTCCTATATTGGGTACACATATGTTTCAGGGTTATGTCCTCTTTTTGGGTTAATCCCTTTAGTATTATGTAGTGACCTTCTTTGTCTCTTTTATGGCCGTTGTTTTGAAGTCTATTTTGTCAGATTTGAGTATTGCTACCCAGCTTTTTTCTCATTTCCATTTGCCTGAAATTTTTTTTTCCATTCCTTCACTCTCAGTCTGTGTGAATCCTTTGTTATGAGATATGTCTATTTTAGACAGCAAATATATGGGTCATGTTTTCTTATCCATTCAGCTACCCTATGTCTTTTGATTGGAGCATTTAGTCCATTTACATTTAATGTTATTATTGATAAGTACTTATTGCCATTTTTTTTCTTTATACTTCTGTTTCTCTCTCTGTCTTTTTCTTCATCTTCTTAAAGCAGCCTCTTTATCAGTTTTTGCAGTGCTGGTTTAGTGGTAATGTACTCCTTTAGCCTTTTTTTGTCCAGGAAGCTCTTTATTTCACCTTCACCTTGTTGGATAGAGTAGTCTTGGGTTCAGGTCCTTGCTTTTCATTACTTTGAATACTTCATGCTACCTTCTGGCCTGAAGTGTTTCTGTTGAGAAATCAGCTGGCGTTCTAATGGGTACTCCCTTATAGGTAACTTTCTCCCTCTTGCTTTAAGATGATCTCTTTGTCTTTAATCTCTTTGTCTTTAATGTGTCATTTTAATTATGATGTGTCTTGGAGTGGGTCTCTTTGGGTTCATTCTTGATTGCAACTCTTTGTGCTTACTTTACTTGTGACTTCCTTCACCAGCTTAAGCAAGTTACCTATCATTATTTCTTCCAACAGGTTCTCTATTCCTTGCTCACTTTCTTCTCCTCTGGTACACCTATCATGCAGATATTATGTTTCATGGTGTCCCAAAGTCTCCTTAAACTATCCTCCTGCTTTTAAATTCCTTTTGCTGCTCTCATTGGGTGTGGGGGTTTTTTTCCTACCTTGTCTTCCAAATTGGTGATTTGATCCTCTGCTTCATACAGTCTACTTTAATTCCATCTAGCATATTCTTGATGTCAGATATGGTATTCATTTCTGACTGTTTCTTACTCATGGTTTCTTTGTCTCTTTTCATGCTGATAAAATTCCTTGTAGTTCTCACTAAGTTCCTTGAGCATCCTTATAATCATTACTCTGACCTCTATGACTGATAAGTTGCTTGCTTCCATTTCAATTAGCTTTTTCTGGAGAGTCCTCCTGTCCTTTCATCTGAGGGCTGTTTGTCTCCCCATTTTAGCTGTCTTTTTGTGTTTGTTTCTTTGTATTAGATAGAAATGCTGTGATTTCCAGTCTTTGTGGGGTAGCCTTATGTAATAAGTGTCTTGTGGGACCTGGAGGCGCACTCTCTTCGATCTCCTAAGCTGGATGCTCCTTGTGTAATGTTTCATGTGTGGGTTATTTGGGCTCTCCTGTTGTAACTGGGTCTTGATTGTGTTGTCCTGTTCATGGGTGGGAACTCCCTCAGACTGTCTGACTGTGAGGTTCAACCCTGACCATGTTGTGCGAGCTAATGTACAGATGCTGACAGAACAAAACAAGAGACAAAACAAAAACATACAAGAGACTCCAACAACAACAGTAAAAACAACCACAAAAGAGCGTTAGGAAAGAGAAAGGAGGACACAAATAAAAAAAGAATAGAAAAGAAAATTGAAGGAAAAGGGGGGAAGAAAAAAAGAATATGAAAGGAGTGAAAAATAAGGATAATGAATAGGAAAAGGAAACGAGTAAAGAAGAGGAAGGAAAAATTATGAAAAGGAAAAAAGAGAAGAATGAAGAATTAAGAAAAGGAAAAAAGAGAAGGAAGACAAAAAAGTAGAGTAAGAAGACGAAAGATAAAAATAAGAGATGAAAAAAGAGAAAGAATAAAACAAAGCAATAAAAAAGAAAACATAAAGTAATGAAAAAAAAAAGCAGCAAAGTGGAGTTCAGCAGAGTTTAGTGCCTGCTGCGATCTCCCTTTGGATTCTGCTCTTATGTTTACTGAGGCTCTTTTGCATGCCAGTTATGGGCTTCCTGGGAGGTACTTTGGTGCTAGCCACTGTCAGACGCTGTCCTTTTTTGGCTCTTGGGAACCTGTGTGAAGCTTCAAGTGATCCACAGTTTATGGCTGCCTCCACAGGGCTTGGCTGTGCACGGATGTGTCCAAGCTGCGCTCCAAGGCTGGTTTTTTAGCAGCATGGGGCCCAGGGTAGACCATGAGTTTGAGAACCAGATTTGAATCCTGGCTCCTCCCTGTACTGGATATATGACTTTGGACAAGTCACTTAAACTTTTTGAGGTTCAATTTTTTTTCGTGTATAAAAGGGAAATATATTTACTTACTATTTTTTAAAGTAACAAATGAGAAAATATACATAAAGTACCCAGCATAATCACTAACACTTTAATCACTGAGAGGTTTATTCTCATTCCTAGGTCCAGAATTTGCAGATTTGAGGTATCCTGCTTCTAATCTTCAGGGGATGAATGATTGCTGGCTGGAATCTTATCTTTGTGAAGCAAATATAATGGATCACTTAGACCTATCAGGTCCATCAGCCTTACTCCTTTTAATAGATACCTTAAATCAGGAGTCCTCAAACTTTTTAAACAGGGGGCCAGTTCACTGTCCCTCAGACCGTTGGAGGGCCGGACTATAGTTTAAAAAAAAACTATGAACAAATTCCTATGCACACTGCACATATCTTATTTTGAAGTAAAAAAACAAAACGGGAACAAATACAATATTTGTATTTGCATGTGGCCCGCGGGCCGTAGTTTGAGGACCCCTGCCTTAAATGGTAGAGCCATATGTCTTAAATGAGTCTCTACTAGCATTTAAATCCTGAAAGCGGAAGTGTTTGGGCATAGGTGGAATTCTATATAATAAAAGACTAATATGCAAATCGACCAAACGGCAGAACAACCAGTCGCTATGATGTGCACTGACCACCGGGGGGCAGACACTCAATGGAGGAGCTGCCCCCTGGTGATCAGTGCGCTCCCACAGGGGGAGCGCTGCTCAGCCAGAAGCTGTGAGCTGGGCTCACGGCTGGCAAGTGCAGCAGCAGTGGCGGGAGCCTCTCCCGCCTCCATGGCAGCACTAAGGATGTCCAACTGCCATCAGTTAGACATCCTCTGCAGGCTCCCAGACTGCGAGAGGGTGCACGCTGGCCTGAGGGCGCTGGGCTGAGGGGAACCCCCCCCCCCCACCAGTGCATGAATTCCGTGCACCAGGTCTTTAGTATTTATTTATATATGTTTTTTCCAGTTACCCCCAAGTGCATGAATTCCGTGCACCAGGTCTCTAGTATTTATTTATATATGTTTTTTCCAGTTGGCTTTCTGAAGGAAATGTAGGAAAAGTGGTTAGTTGGCCTTGAAGAACAGAATTTTTATCTCTATGCTTACTAGTATAGTAGCAAATGATATTGTAGTATTTCTTTGAGATATCATATGGTACTTCTTTTAAATACTAAAGAGACCATTTTTGGCTAGGAAAACACTTGCTTAGCCTCATCAAAAAGCTTTGAAAATGAAGTTTGAGAAGGGAGAAAATATTCCAAATAGATAGTAAAGTAGCATCCTATGAAGTAAAATTAGTGACATAGAAGATTAGAGAAGGATGTGCCTATGACTCCCAGAACACAAAGAACAGATGCTGAAGATTCCTGACCTTTTCTACATAATAAATGCTCGGAGTAATCTTGAGAAAAGTAGAATAAATGCAGTTTTTTTTTTGGGTGCCACTGAGAATTGGTGAGAAGAGTTCATGACTGGGCATTTGAATGCTTCCTAGAGGCACTATGTTAAGTAACCATTTCTCATTTCATCTTTATAAAAATGTTATGAAGTAGATATGTACAGCAATTTACTCCCAGTTTTAGTACAGAAACTGTGACTGAAGACAGTTAAGTATTTAGAGCTAGTAATCAACTTTTGATGAGTAACAGAACAATGATATAATTTAATTACTTTGTTTCCTAACCGTACTCTTTCTCTCATATGCTATGGCTGGCTTGATCCTTGACTTTCCAGGATAGCAGTGCGAGTGAGTCATGGTTACAGTTGGCACCAATATATTTTGCTACTCTGTTAGCCACATGACAGTTCTGCTCTGAACAAAGGACAACGAAATATAACAAGTAGTCATCCTCTTCCTCCAACTTCTGCTAGTAGCAGTAATTCTTCACTGTACTAAATGATCATCGGTCATACGTGGTGTCACTCATTTAGTTGTTCACTGTCTACCTGCATCTCCACTGTCTAATCCATCAGCAGAGCCATCCTGAGTTTCGTGTAATCTCACTTCAGGTCATCCACAGCAACCCTTCCAGTTTCTTATGTACTTGCCAATCTCTTTTGTTTTATTTTCTAGTCTCATTCCTGAATCTTACCTTGTCGGCCTTCTATTCATAATGTCCCTTCTGGAAAGCTTCCTCAAGGCAGAGTTTAGGTACTTTCTCTTTGTGTGTTGATTTTTTTCAAGTATCTGACGATTTTTAGTTGTCTGTTGATATTATGAGTGAAGGTTTAGGTTCTAGACCAGGGGTGGGCAAACTTTTTGACTCGAGGGCCACAATGGGTTCTTAAACTGGACCGGAGGGCCGGAACAAAAGCATGGATGGAGTGTTTGTGTGAACTAATATAAATTTAAAGTAAACATCATTACATAAAAGGGTACGGTCTTTTTTTTTTTTTTAGTTTTATTCATTTCAAACGGGCCGGATCCAGCCCGCGGGCCGTAGTTTGCCCACGGCTGTTCTAGACCAAGGGTGGGGAACGTCCAGCCCACAGGAAGTATACCATAAGGCCCAGAAATCATTTGGTCTGGCCTGCCAAGGCATTAGGGGTGAGTTAATTAAATGTTTGACCAAATATAGCAGGCTCAGTTTTACATTGATAATTTTGCATGGTTCATGAATGATGTTGTAAATATCCAAATGGCCCTTGGCAGAAAAAAGATTCCCCACCCCTGTGTAGACTGTATGGCGTTAGTGTAGGTTACTGGAGTGTGTTCCCCTTAACTTTGGTTAACTTATATTACCCAGTAGGCTCCTCCCTCAAACAGGAGGGCTGATGCTGAGCTCTAGGTATGGTTGGCAGGCTTCACTTTAGGGTGTGAGGGAGGGGAGTGGCAGTAGTTTCCAATAAGAAGGCTTAGTTTCTTATTTTCTTTTTTTAATTTGTAAGCACCTTTTCTTTGCCAGATCTTTACTCAGTAAAGTCTTCATTTAGTATGTTGAAAATGTAAGGTTTAGAGTCTATAGAAAGTGGGGGGTTTTTTTGGCTTTAGGCTGGTTTCAATTGCAGCTACACCTTTAGCCAAATAGTCATGGGAATGGAAAGTGCTTGGGAGGAGTTGAATCCCAGCCTTTTGAATCCTAGGGCACTTCTGCTCCATTCCTATTTCTGCTCTTCCAGCTCTGACCTTGGAGCCTCTCTAGAGTGCCACCAGAGGATGGCACATACATTCATTTAGGACTTTCGTGTTTATTCTTGGGTTGGGACTACTTTTGCTTTTGTTTATTTCTCAACTCTGAATAGATTTATTACCTTTTTTTCTCCTATCATTTCAGTAAGATAAATGGAAAGGAAGAGGCAAGCACATTTGCCTAGTCTATCATTTTGAAATCCTGAGCCAGAGGTTCTTTTGACAAGTTTGAGTATTTGTGATTTTAAGAATTAAAACAAGCTTATTTAATGAATGTATTATTGTTTCACAAGTATTTATAGAATAGTTTGGAATGCTTATAGAATGTGAAGTTATTGTAATGTTGAAATACATCATCTATGTGTGACTAACTTGTATTTTAAAAATGGTTATAAAGCTTTTTAGAGCAAGGACAGCCATTGATACCCCAAATACCTAGGCAGGAGAGGATTGTGGTGCAGTTCCAGGCATTGCCATTAGCTAGTAGTAATTTATAATTGGGGTCAGAAACAAGGTAACTCTAATTGTTTCCCATGTAACATTTGCTAATTTTAGGTTGTCTTCCTTGATATGATCTATCTATATAAATATAAAGCCTAATATGCAAAGTGTCCCCTTGGGAGTTTGATCGCTCACTATGACATGCACTGACCACCAAGGGGCGGTGCAGAGCGAAGGAAGGCCCGGGCCAGCAGCCAGGGAAGGGAGGCTCCGGCCTGCAGCCAGAAGGCCTGGATCGGCTCTGATCACTGGCCAGGCCTAGGTACCCTACCCGTCCATGAATTTTGTGCGCCGGGCCTCTAGTATTAAGATAAAACCTCTATTACATGTGGTTTACTAAAGAAAAGGACTGTCTGGTGGCCCTATAGTTAGATTTAGGTTGCAATTTGTGCTTATTTTAGTGAATGATAAAAGAATAATTTGCCATGTCTGTACTTCTAATAGAGTGAAAATGAATCTGTATGCAACATTATTTTTATTTCTTAATACGTTTTGGGAAAGTTAATTGCAACTGTATGGTTCAGGGATTTAGTGCAAGAAGAAGAACAGTTGATGGAAGAAAAGAAAAAGAAAAAAGACGACAAGAAAAAGAAGGAAGCTGCTCAAAAGAAGGTAGTATATGTATAAACTTTATATTAAGCAGTTTAAACAAATTTAAAAATAAAATTATTCTTATTGAATTTTTAAAGCATTTGATTTAATGTTTTAACTTCAATGGAGTTTCATTTTAACCTTTAATGTCTTTGACTATGCATGTATAGTAACTTGCCAAATGCATACAATTTAACATACAGTCATTTAATCTTGCCAATAGTTTTTTCAAAGGTAAGTGCTTTATATAGGTCTTTATCTTCCTGTTAGCTGTTGCTAGGTTTTCATAGTCCATCATTTTGTAAGTGAGAAGAGCATGGAATTGGTAGCTGCATAGAGGGGGTTTGAAAGCTGGCTCTCCCATATAGCATGCAGGACAGTATGGCCTTAAACTTTATTTAGCCTCTCTGGGCCTCAAAAGTTTTTTTACATTTTGTAAAATGAGAATTAAATTAAATGAGATAATGTAATACATACACATAATAATACACAATTGAAAATAAAATAATACATGAATATAGTAATGAGGGAAACAATGCACATAATAGGAAATAAAGTTCAATTTCTTTTTTTCTTTTTTTATTGCTTAAAGTATTATAAAGGGTATTACATATGTCTCCTTTTCAGTTTCTTTTTTACTTTTTATTTAGTACCTGGACTGATCTTTAAAATTTGCAGTTTATATTAGGATATTTTAAATAAATCTAAGATAATTTGTTGCAAAAACTCTCTAGCCAATACATCATCAGAAACTAATTAAAGCAATACAAATTACAAAAAATAAAAGATTATATTCATAATTATAAAATTTTTTACAAATTAATACTACGGGCTTATGACAGTTAACTAAGCTGGCTCTCGTTTACTGTATCAAGGTTGCAAGGCCTTAACATGTTCTGAAAGACCCAGTGAAATTACTATCCCATTTTTGTCTTCTAATGAAAAATTATGACTTGTTGATATATACATAACTCTTGTGCCAGGCACTGTGCTAGGAACGGGATATATACTAATGGCAACATATCGCCACATTTAAAAAATATATTTTATTGATTTCAGAGAGGAAGGGAGAGCAGGAGAGAGAGATAGAAACATTAATGATGAGAGAGAATCATGGATCGATCGACTGCCTCTTGCACACCCCCCATTGGGGATCAAGCCCATAACCTGGACATGTGCCCTGGCTGGGAATCGAACTGTGACCTCCTGGTTCATAGGTCAACACTCAACCACTGAGTCACACCAGCCGAGCATATCTTCACATTATTTAATAGGGAAAATCATAGGATACAAAAATATGGTAGATAGGGAACTGTTGAAGCATGGAGAGAAGGGCTTAACTGGGCCTGTAACGGGGCAGGGGGCAGGGAAATTTTTTTGGAATAGAAATTAGCCAAGTAAAGAAGGAGCTGAATACAAAAGGATTCCAAGCAGACTAACCTCAGAGGAAAGCGTCCATAGTCTCCTAGTAAACTGTGGGTTTTAATGGGGAGGGAGCTAAGGGTAGAAATGTCAAGTGACATTTAGGGGGTGAGAGGGTTGGTGGTAGCTATCAGCTCATTAAGGGGTTTGGACCATTGAGTTTACCTTGGCAAATTGTAGAATTGAATTGGAAAGGGTCGACACTAGAAGCTGAGATGCTGGTGAAGGGACTATTAAAAAAAATCCACAGAAATTTTTGAAAGGATATGAAGGGCGAGGAACCTAGATTGACTCTTAGGTTCCAGATTGAGTGACTATAAGTACATTTTGGGAGCAGTTAACCATGTTAGGAGACACACAGAACTGGTCATCCAGCAACGTTGATAAGATGTTGGAATTTAACTCTTGTTTATATCAATGAGCCTATGGTGAATTGGTTTCACTTTACTCCTGTCCCTGAAGTTCCCAGAACCTGTCCAGGACTTTAAGTGAGGATTTACTTTAACCGGGGAAGGGCGGAGTACAGAGGACCATGGAGGAGGATTAAGATTGGGATGATAGGTGACTCCTATCATCGGCCTTTTGGTTGCTCTCAGGAGTGACTATTGTCATAGTTAGGGTTTGGAATAGGTTTCTAGTTCAGGTATCCCTGCTTTTTGAAAGTTCATGTTGTACCACTTTGCTTTTATGAAGACCTACATTAGTATTATAGAGTTTTGGCCTTGAATTTGATGATGCCATAGGCCTCTGCCAGAGACCTGTGATATAGGATGGTCTTTGCAGTCTGATCAGTCTTGGCTCAGGATTTGTTATGAATAAGTTGTGTCTTCTGTAAGTAGTAAGACTGGGGAAGATTTATCAGACTCTCTTCGATGGTGTGGAGGCCATTTACTTAGTGAAAAGAACTTATAAGAAACTTAATAGATTTGTTGAGGAAGATTTCTTTATTGATGTAGAATCACTAGTTTAGCAAGCAGCTGAGATCCCTGCTTCTAAGGAATCTTAAGATTTAGCTGGTAAGTCAGGATGTATGTGAAATCCTTAGAAAAGAGGCCTAAGGTATTTTATAACGAAGCATGTTTATTTCTCTATTCACTCACTTCAGTGAGGAAATTCTAAGAAAAGGAAGGAAGGGTCACTGGAATTTCTTTGAAGGTTGTGTTTGTAAAATATGTAATATGAGTATAATTTTTAAGTTGTAACATACAAATTATGGCTCTAGTTGTTAATATGTACGTTTTTTCATATCCAGTCTCTAAATCACCTGTGTCTTTAACACATAAATGATGATTTTTGTGCCATTTGGCTTCTCACCAGATCTGAAGTAATAGCTTTCATCCCTGCCTCACTGTATGGTTCTAGTGTAGTCTCTCATCTCAACCATGTCCTACTAGAACCATCATCAGAGGCTTAATATGGGGAGTGTTTCCTTCTTTGGCCAGACCTTCAGCATTGGTAGGGTATTCTGTATGTCCCAACGACACAGTAATACCTAGTCACTGAACACAATGTAAAGGAAAGCCTAAAACCTCTACTGTTAAGTGTAGTAGGCTAGACTGCCACTAGAGTGAGGCTGTTCTTCAAATTCCATATAACCAGCTTACAACTGAATTTAAATACAACCTGTTGGTGAAGTGAGGACAGCTGGTATTTCTATAGGCTGTTACCAAATAAATAGAAAAAACAAAGCAAAACAAAAAATCCTCAAGGGGGTACACTTAAAGCCCATATGAAAGATTGTGAGTCATAGGAGTTTCTGGACAAGTTTCCTCGAGCTTGTCTGTTGTAAGAGTAAGCAGGTGTACCCAGGTAGGTGACAGACAGCTACATAAGCCAGGTAGGCAGGCCCGTTATATAAATGTTGGAATTCACTAAAGGAAAGGCAGTCTGCCTGTTTCATGCAATCTGTGTACACTTAAAAAAAAATTTTTGTATTTCATTTCTGAAAAAGACTTCAGATACTATATATATATATATGGAACTCAGGCATTAAAATTAGTTAAGTGGCTACCATGGTTTCATCAGGGTGACAAAAATAGGGATGCAGTTGAAATCTACTTCCTCAGCTGGTGCTTTTCCAGAACTCAGTACCATGGCTTTATGCTTCGATACAGAACCTTTTTACACGTTTGCCTTATTTTCACAATCTAAAGGTAACTTTAAAGCTGGAAATAATAGTCATTTTTATAAGGCATTTAAAAGGTCTTTATGCCATAGATACAGAAAACATAGTTTCTAGTAGCCTTTATAGTCTTTTAAAGAAAATTAACTTCAGACCACAGGTTATATTTTTATTTTAAATAAAAAACCAGATATCACAACTCCTTATATAAATAATCAGACACCAACAAGGCTCACTACAATGTTTTTATTATGATAGTTTTCCCTTTTTGTCTATTATTTAAATAGAAATTTATTTAAATTCCTCCTTAAATAAAAATTACACAAAAATTACATGATTTTTTTATGTTTCAGCCCCAGTACATCTCCATGAATAGAGATAACTTTGTTTAAAAAAATTTATTTTTCAAAAGCCTATTTCACATCTAAGAAGTATGGCTATTTACTTATCTTCTGATTCTAAGACTTAGAAAATAAGTTGGCATAGCATTGAAAATATAGTTTCTGTACTTAAAAAAGGGGAAACAGCTGTAGCAGTAAGTTGTTACCATACATTTATACACAGGTTCTGTTCTTAGGAGAAATTTCTAGAGGGAATCTTGAACATGCAGTAAGGAGGAAAAAGGAGGTTGAGAAATGGGTTAATTATAGAGGGGATAATTTAGTATAACCTTTACTTTAAGTTTGTAATTGTAGTTCCTAGAAAGCATTTAATTGTTGAGGGCTGGAGGAAAGCAACAATACAAATTGGGATCTTATTTTAATCGAGACAGTTTTGTTACTGTGTTAAGAGCTGAAGGGACTTTTATAGGCTTTGTGGATTCAGATGTGCTCTATTTGAATTTAATTGAGACTTCATTCTCTTTTGGAAATTTTAGTGTTTACTTTTCATGTCTCCCAAAGACCATTTTGTTCTGAGACTGGGTATCATATTCAGCAGTCTAAGTAGCAGGGTTGTTTTTTTTTTTTTTTTCAGTAAGCTAGGTGGAGCATTGCACTCATCTAGGGTGTCCCCTTTCGGTTCTGCCCCTTATTTTAGCTTCCTACAGTCAGATGCTGCATAACGATGTTTGGGTCAATGACTGACTGCATATACAACAGTGGTCCCATAAGATTAGACCGGAGCTGAAAATTCCTATCTCCTAGTGACGTGGTTATAGCATGGTGCAGTACACAAATACCATTGTAGCATGTGGTATAGGTTCGTAGCCTAGAAGCTGTGGGGGAATAGAACTTGTCACCCCAAAATATGTCTCTTTGGCATAAGGATTATTTTAGGCTGGTTTATTTTAAGAAACAGCAGATGTGGGAGAAGTTCTGAAAACCAAATAAAGTTACCCTGTGTAACAGACATTTACATTGTAAGGGAAATCTCCATTTGCCAGGGTGTCTCCCTGCCTGTACCAGGAAGAGGGGATGACCTTATCTCTAGAAACTCTTATTAATGGAGAAGATAATGACAAAACTGCATAACCACCTTAACCCTGGTTTACTGTGCTTTTCCTGGAACCTTCATCACTGACTCCCGCCAACCCAGCATCTTCCATGTTTACTGAAGATGTTATTTAAGGTGGTGGGTCCAGCTATTTTGGTGAGACCTAGTTTTCCTGTATATTCTCCAATGTATCCAGGAGGTATATGTGTTATTAAACTATTTTGGTTTCCTTCTATTAATTTGTCATTTATTATATATGTCTCAGTTAAGAGCCCAGAGGGTAGAGGAAACGTTATTTTTCGTCTCCTGCAAAGCAGTAGGTTATACCATACAGCCCAGGTGTGCAGTAGGCTATACCATCTAGGTTTGTAAGTGCCTCTGTGATCACACAACCATATCACCTCACAACGCAGTTCTCAGAATGGATCCCCATTGTTAAGCGGCACCTGACTATTCTCTTTTTCCTTTTTTTCTTTTTAGACTTATTTTAGTTCAGCAGTCCTGGGTTCTAGACTGGGTGCTACTTGCTAAGAAATCATAGAAAAGTTCCCTTACCACTAACTATCTCATTTAAAACAGGTGAATTGAACTATTATTTCCTTATTCTAATACCTGGCATTGTTAAGACATTGTAGATGACTAGAAAGAGAGAAAAAGCAAGACTGGGAGCAGGTTATTTGCAAATATGAGAGAAAGGACTGAGCTCGGGGGGCTGGTAGCAGTGGCTGCTTGTATCTTTTGAATGTTCTCTGTATGCCAGACACTGTGCTAAGCACTATATATGAGTTAAATCATTTTACCCTCCTGCCACACTAGATATGAGTTTTTGTTCTTGTCTTATAGATGAGGAAACCAAGCTTTAGAGAAGTTAACTAATTTTGACCAAGGTCACAGTGTGTAAGTGGTAGAGCCAGGACTCAAAGCCAGGCGGTCTAATTCAGGCTCTGACCTCTTAACCACTGAGTGTGTTTAAGGATGAGTTGGGACAAGTGGTGCAAAGCCCAACAGAAAGAAAACACCTAGCATGCTGGTCTGCCCCCTGGCTAATGCCTTCATTAATGAAGTGAGGCAGTTGTGATAATTACTTGTGGAATCACAGTTCAGGTTTGTTTGTTTATTGGTTTGTTTTCTTGCTTAAGGAAGAAAAATGTATTCAGAATGGAATCATTCTGCTGCTAGACTTTTCAGAATTCTTTAATTGTTACACAAGAAGATCTGTATAGCAACACCTCACGTTTGAATAGTGTTGTGTACTTTTCAACTAAAGATGTTTTTATTTTTATTTAAGCCTCATAATAGCCCAGAAAGGCAAACGGTACAGATTTTCCCCCCTTACATTTGAGGAATTAGGAAGCTGAGACTGAGAAAGTTTAAATGACAAGGTCATTTACAAGTCAAAAAGAAACAGTTGAAATTAGTTTTGGGGTTTTTTTAACTTTTTTTTATTGCTTAAAATATTACAACGAGTAGTACATTTGTCTCCTTTTTGGAAATTAGTTTTAATATATTCTATGTAACCCAATATATAACTAAAATATTACTATTTTAACATCTAATCAGTATAAAATATTGAAATAGTTTCCTTTTTTAATACTAAATAATAGGAATCTGCTATGTATTTTATACAGATGAATTTGGACTAGCTATTTTTCAGTGGTCAGCAGCCACATCCGAATAGTAGCTACCAATTTAAACAGTGCAGACAAACACTCAAATAGTTTGAGTGATATGGTAGGTCCTGGATCAGTTCACAGAAATCTATTTTACAAAAATGGAACCCTATCAGTTCCATCTTCTCTTCATCCGTTAGGAGCACTTGGATTCCGTGACTTAGATTTCTTCATTATATTAATCCATGTTCTGATGGGCAGACACCTTCAGGTGTCTCTTTGTTGCCATTCTCTGTAGATGACAGGCAACTGAATGAGATTGATCACTGTTCTGAAGCAACATGGAGCTTTTCCAAAGGAGTTGCAGACTAGGTGTCCTTTATGTTGTAAGGTCTAGAAGAGCAGCACTTTATATCTTGGAGTTTAGTAATGTGGTCATGGTTCTATGTACTGTAACTTAGTTTCCTTTGAAAGTAAATTATGGAAGAGATTGGAGAGTTAAAAAAGATTTTCAACTTGTAAAATAATTTTTATGCTAAATTTTTGGCTTTAGAAAACTATGTATGTTATTGTTTGATGTGACACTTCTGTACTTCAAAGTATTTATATACTGAGTTCTCTCTAAAGACTGTTTTACTACTGCTAGATTTTTAAAACAGTTTCTCCAGAAATAAATTAAGTGTTCATGCTAATTGACTCATCTTTTGCCATTGTCTTTCCATCAATTTTTTAAAAATACTTGATCCATATAAAGTAAAAGATGGGCCTCCATTATTTAACATATCACTAATGCTCTAAAACTTGGTAAAGCATGTCAAAACCTGGACTGATTCTGGCTCTCTGGGGAGAAAGATAATGTTTGGTGTGTCTTCAATATTAAGGTAATTGCCATATAGTTCTTTACCATATAACTTTATAATGATATGGTTAAAAATTGGTATTTTTGTTAACAATAATTTTATATGACAAAGCAAATGTGAATTATCAAATCAAGCCCCATGGCAGGCAGTTAAGAAATGTTTCACTTAGAAATAATTTCTGGATATCAGTTACAATTCAGTCTTTCCTTGACTTCCCTGCCTATCCTTGTCTTTTATTTTTAGGACTCCCATACAATTGGTCTTAATAAAAAAAGTTGATTTTTGCTGTGGCCTCTGACTATAATCAGTTCTCTCTTTTGAGCCACCGTAAGGAAGCCGTGTAGTGCCAGAGCCCCTCTCCCTGTTGTGTCACAGACAGTGGAAGTAGGGTAGGCATGGAAAGCAGGGCTCATGTCCATGTGAGTTTACCTTCTGAACATGGATATTTTAATGAATTGTCAGATATGTCAGAAGTGACATGTATTTGAAAATTTTTCCCAATCAAAAATACTCAAAAGTTAACTATGTTTAACTGTAATAGCAGCCTAATTATTACTAATTTGGCTAAAGTGTTATCTTCAGCTTTTCTTTCAGAAAACTTAATTCATTTTTTATCATTTGAAACAACAATTTTTTAAGCCATTTAAACGTGCAGACCTCATTAGATGCATTAATGGAAAGGTGATGATTATATAAAAATCATTTAAAAATTAAGTGATAAATGCAGTCCCATTTTTTATTGTACATTGTCATACAGTGTCTTCTCTGCATTGCATCTACAGAAACATTTTTTTTAATTTTATTAATAAACATTGTATCAGAGACCATCGGGCACATCTATGGGAAAAGCATGCTGTCTTTGCCTATCTTTTCCAATGTATTTCACCTAAATGACAAATTCCTTATAAAAGTGTATATGTCTTATATAATAGTAATCTATTAGCATTTTATCATAACAATCCATTTCTTTCAGTTTCATATTTACATTGTTTTTTATTTGTTTGTTTTTATTTTAGGCCACTGAACAAAAAATCAAAGGTACGTTTAAAGCTATTTTTATTCTTTTTTATTTTATTTTTATTCACCTCTAGGGTGGGAGAGAGACACGAATGAAAGAATCAGAGGGGTGGGGGCAGACTTCTTCAGAGGCACCACATTGGAGTTATCCTTTGGGGTTCGTGCTTTATTGTGATGGATATTACACTTTTAGAATAAACTGCCTCAGGACCTATTTTACAGCTGTCTCTGAAGATGAACACCACTTCCTAACAAACTTCCTTGGTTTAAGTATGTGAGCACAGGGACCTTTCCTTCTGTCTTCCATCAGAAGTCTTATCTGGGGCTACCTCTAGGACTCACCTTGTCCCTTGCTTTATTTCTTGTTGTCTGTATACATTGTGCCCTACTCCATCGTGTAGGCAGACCTGACATCTACTCTGTGTTATCACTGAAGATAGGAGATTGCTAACCTTATGGTCATTTGTACCAGGTTGAACAGCTCCCAGTATATAGCAGGCAAAAGACTTCAGGGAGGTAAGGTAACAGGAACTGACTTCCTCTCAGATCCTAAATCAGGAATTCTTCACCCTCCCAGGAGTTGACTTACCTGCTAATGAAATGTGTAGGGCTCTCAGATGCTGAACTTATTAGGCCTAAAGATTCTGAATTTTTACTTTGAGCTGTAGCGAAAGTATGTGCATTTGGTTGATACACAGTCAGTATTGCCTATTTTAATTTGTGGTCAGTGTTGGTGAAGGTAACATTTATTAGGTACAATTGTATAAGAGTGAACAAAAAATAGTTGTAGCTTATATTTTATTGGAGAAAGTGGCAATAGAAGGGCATACCCAAACATGATGTATAATATGATGTGATTTGGTTAAAGTAAAAATGTCTGAATTGTCCTGGAGTCTCGAGGGGTAATAATTAGCTTAACACAGTGGATTAAGGAAGGCCTCCTTGAGGAAGACCTTGAGATTATGACTCTTAAAAGATGAAAGAGCTGAAACCGGTTTGGCTCAGTGGATAGAGCGTCGGCCTGCGGACTGAAAGGTCCCAGGTTTGATTCCGGTCAAGGGCATGTACCTTGGTTGCGGGCACATCCCCAGTAGGAGATGTGCAGGAGGCAGCTGATTGGTGTTTCTCTCTCATCGATGTTTCTGACTCTCTATCTCTCCCCCCTTTCTCCCTCTGTAAAAAAATCAAAAAAATATATTTAAAAAAAAAAAAAGATGAAAGAGCCAGTCCAAAAAATAAGAATGAAAAGGCAGAGGGATCAGCATGGTGAAGGCAAGAGATAGGCAACAATGTGATGTTATGCATAGTAGTGGAATTTCTAGCACATTAAATACCCAGTGATAAGTGGACAGGTTGGAAGGGTTTCTCTGAAGAGATAGGTAGGGGTCAGGTAAAAGAGCTTCATATCCTGTGTGTACCAAGATGGGACTTTTATAGGCAGCTAGGAGCTACTGAAGAGTTTAAGAGGAGTGACATGGTTGGTGTTTTTTGCTCCATCTTTAAAGCTCTCAGTCATTGTGTATGGAGAGTGTTGGCTGAAAGATGGAGCTGAGAAAAAGAAAGGCACTCGGAGCAGAGGAGGCAGGTGGGTAAGACAAGGGAATATTTAGGGAGTGATTATAGGGGTGTTAGGAAGTGGCAGAATATAGGCCTGGAGGTAGGCAGACGAGTGCTTGTGCTGGTTGGAGGGAGAGCCAGCAAAGGTTTCTGCATTTAGAGGTCATGGTTATAAGCTGTGCTTTAGGAACATCTCTTTGTCAGTAGAGTTCAGTGTCACCAATAAAAGCAGTACCAGAGAGGGTAGGGAAGGCATAGAAAGGGTAACAAAGATCTCAGCTGCCGTCTTGGCAGTAGGGGCTGTGAGGCATAAACAACAACTGGTGAGATCTGAAGGATTGAAGGTGATACATGGCTTTGAACCTGGATGTCTGAGAACATTGCAGGGATGTAGAATGATGTTGGGAGGAACGGTTGTCACATTACTTTAGTAGGAATGTGAGCAAATTTTCTTAAAACTCTACTTCCTCACACCACTCTTTAGTTGTCCCTTGCCCTTTGCTTGAAGACCAGACTCCTCTGGTTGGCTCTCAAGGCCCTCTTTAATCTGACTTCCCATGATCTAACCAACCTGTTCCCATCACTCCCTTACACTTTTCAGAGCAGTCTTCTCAGCCAAGGATGCCTTTTAGCCTTTCTAACCGACTCAGTCGATCGCCCCACCTGCCATTCGTCCCTCCTTTTCTGATTTCTTAGGATGTGATGATGTGTCTTAACTTTGGGGCACTTGATTATGTTCTCTCTTGGATTTTTGACTGGATATCCCATGGATATTTGTATCTCCAACATAACCTTTCAGTACCTATTGTTTGTATCCTTTCCAAATATAAGTCATCCTTTTAGATCCATACATCAAATATGAACAGATTTGAATCTCCTGAGAATGTCAGGCTTCAGAATGCATTATGTTGTTTTGCCTGCTCTTTTACTCACTCATTCTTACTTTGATAGCAGCTACCTTCATAATTGGTCATGTTTGCTCCGATTCATGCAGGTGTATTGCTGACCTTTGTGCTATGTGTAATGCCTATGTAGTGCTTATGGTTTGAGTTCATGGGAATTAGAGATTACCAGCTGGAAACTTGTGGGACAGGTTTGGCCCACAGTTGGTGGTGGTGTTTACTAAACTCTGTATTTTGGGATAATTTATGATTTACAGAAAAGTTGAAAAGATACTACAGAGAGTTTCCCATATACACCTCACCCAATTTTTCAGTTATTGACATCTTCCATTTCTGTGGTACATTTGTCAAAACTAAGAAACCGACAGTGGTACTAACTGAACTCCAGGCTTGATTTTAGATTTCACCATTTCTTCCATTAATGTCTTTCTGTTCTAGGATCCAGTGCAAGATACATGACACACTTAGTTGTCATGTCTTCCCAGTCTCCTCTGGTCTCCATAGGGTGTTTGTATTACTATCCTTTAAATTTTTTATTGCTAGCATTAAAAAATTAGGAGACACCCCTCCCCCATCCAGAATTGCAGTTTTTATTGCAGTTTGTACTGTCAGCATCATTTTTTTGTCTTTCTGTATTAGAAAGTCTATATAAAGCCCAAGGTTAGTCACATGTGGCTATCGAGTCCTTGAAATGTGGCCGAGAAGCAGAATTTTAATGTTATTGGTCTACATAGCTCTAGAGCCTTCTTGATTGTTGAGAGTCAAACTGAGCATAACTAGTTAGTGCAGCACCCCTGTGGGACTCTGCAGTAATGAGCTGGTTCTTCCTAAGGCTGCTGCCATTTCCTGTTAAGTAACACCCACCAATGTTGCTGCCGCTCAGTGGTTCAGCTGCTTGTATGAAAGTTGGATTTTTGTAAAGTTTCATAAATTAAATTCTTGACCAGCTTTCTTATGTGTAGATAACTAGATGGTTATTTCTTGGTGCAATGGATACATGATTCACCTAATAAGAACATGGACTAGTGTAATGAGTGGCAATGAAATTCTTGAAGGTTTTATTTTTGCCTTGTGACTTGAACTTTGGAAAACTGTAAAGAGCATGGATAGTTGAATGTTTGACTATTTGAAATATTTTTAAAATATAATTATTATGGCCCTGGCCGTGTAGCTCAGTTTTTAGAGCATCATCCTGACATGACAGGTTCGATCCCCAGTCAGGGCACATACAAGAATCAAACAATGAATTCATAAATAAGTGGAACAACAAATCCATGTTTCTCCCCTTCCTCCCTCCCTCCCTCTCTCTCTCTCTCTCAAATCAATAAATAACAATTTTTAAAAATGGTATATTATGATTATTTCCTTGAAACAACAGTGTTGAAAAATTTACAGTGAGATACAGGAAATAGATGGATAAATTTAACACGCCTTGTGGCCTTTATCATGTAGGGCACATGCCTGGGTTTCAGGCTCAATCCCCAGCAGGGACGTGCAAGAGACAGCCAGTCAGTGATTCTCTCTCATCATTGATGTTTCTCTCTCTCCCTCTCCCTTTCTCTCTGAAATCAATTTAAAAAAAAAGAAATTTTTAAAAAAGAAGTAATCCTTTTTATTGAATTTTGGGAAATGTTTGGGACCCAGAGGAGGAGCCACAGCAGCAGGCTGGGAATTCAGACTGTCCTTGGAAACCTGGTGAAGAATAAAGGTCATTTAAAAAAAACAAACAGGTTTTTAGTTCTTATTTTGGAAGCATGCTGATTGTACATTCCTTACAAAAGAATACACACTGCTGCCTTTGCCGGGGTGGCTCAGTGGTTATAGCGTTGTCCCATGCACCAAAAGGTGGCAGGTTCCGTTCCCAGTCAGGGCACATGCCCAGGTTGCGGGTTGGACCTCCCAGTGTAAATTTTTCTCTCTCCTGCCCTTCCTTCTTCTCTCTAAACATACATACATACATGCAGATTTATGTAAAAAAAAGTGCAGTGATAATTTTTGACAGCTAATATTTATTTGTCTATCTCTCTATCTATGAATCTATCATTCCAGTGCTTTCTTTAGGTGACTTCATAAGCAAGCTGTATTTCAGAGACCGACGAACTCAGAGCTCCTAAAGTAGGAGAGGGGAGCCTGGGATAGAAGCCGGAATAGAGAAAAACAGATTTGTTTTGTTTTCTGGTGGTCACATGGGAAAGCATAGTTTATTACTGCTGTTCTCATTCTGGATTAAAAACTCATGAAAATTGAATCAACATTTAAAACACATTTTTGTTCCTGCCACAGTTGGAAACCATTGTTCTTACTCAATTCTACCCTTAAAATTTTTTTTGAATCAAACACAATCTTATTGCTTAAATCCGTTGATCTAGGAAGTGATCAAAATATATGTTAAATCATTTTGGAGACATCCTGACATCTAACTGTGTACTTAACTGTGTGCGTTTCACTGTGCTTTATATACTCCATTTAGTTAAGGAAAATATTCTAAACATTTAATTACTAATAACAAATGGGCCCTGGCCAGTATAGATCAGTTGGTTGGTTGGTTGGTTGGTTGGTTGGTTGGTTGGAGCATCATCCTGTACACCAAAAGGTAGCGGGTTTGAATCCCGGTCAGGGCACATTCGGAAGACAACCGATGCATGTTTCTCTTTTGCTTCCCTCCTCTCCTCCCCTCTCCTCCCCTCCTTTGCCCTTCCCTCTCTTCTTCCCCTGACCCCCTTCTTCTCTCTAAAATCAATTTTAAAACATTAAAAAATAAACAAATGGGTACCAGTGATTCAGAATATGTACTGGAACAGGGTCCTACAGCTTAATATCTTCAGAGTAATCCTTTTTGCCTTAGCTGGTTTGGCTCAGTGGATAGAGTGTTGACCTGTGGACTGAAGGGTCCTGGGTTTGATTCCAGTCAAGTGCACATGTCCAGGTTGTGGACTCGATCCTCAGTGGGGGCGTGCAGGAGGCAGGCAAACAATGATTCTCTCTCATCATTGATGTTTCTATCTCTTCCTCTCCCTTCCTCTCTGAAATCAATAAGAATCAATAAGAATCCTATCTAATACTAGACAAACATGGTAATTGATCGTACCTTTGCTATGCCTCCCATTGGCTAATCAGCACGATATGCAAATTAACCGCCAACAAAGATGGCGGTTAATTTGCATGCGTAGGCTCCAAGCGGCGGAGGGAAGACTGAAGGCGAGCCGGAGCAGCGAAGATGGAAAACCGAAGGCGGCTCCGGCCGGAGCGAAGGCCTGGGTCCTGGGTGCCGGAGGAAAACCTGTGCCGGCAGCCAGGAGAAGGGAAGGCCTATTGCATGAATCTCTTCGTGCAACAGGCCTCTAGTAAAAAAATAAAGGAGTAATCCTTTTTTTTTGAATTTTGAGAAATATTTGGGACCCAGGGGAGGGGCTATAGCATCAGGCTGTGAATTCTGATATTTGTGCATTGGCAATAATAGTATCACCATTTATAGGTAAAGTCAAGGCCAAGGAAAAGTTAAGTAACTAACTCTACTGGGCTTTACTGTTTCTTTTTCTTTGAAAACAACCCTGTAGTTTAATGGAAGGCAACATAGGAAGGTTACACCATTGCCCATCCTATATAATAAAAGCCAAATATGCAAATCGACCGAACAGCAGAACGACTGGTCGGCGGGGGGCAGGGCCAGCAATCAGGTGGCGCCAGGCCAGCCAAGGAAGGTGCCAGCAGGCAGAGGGAGGGGATGGCTGCCGGTGGCGGCAGAGTATGATCAGGGGGCAGGGCTAGCCACTTGCCAGCTGGCGCTGTTCCCCAGTTGACCCACCAGTTGCCTCCCGTAGCAGGAGGCCAGACTGCAGCTTAGGCCCGTTCCCCGTGGGCCTAAGCCATCAGTTGGACACCCCCCGAGGGCTCCCAGACTGCGAGAGGGCACAGGCCAGGCACAGGCAAGCTGTGCACCAGGCCTCTGGTGTTTTAATAATATTCAACGAGTGAACTAAAACAAGGCATTTTTAAAAAATATTCCAGAAAGATTTTAGGTTTTGTAGTATTTTCCTTCTGATTTAGCAGAGATAAATGAAGAATTGTATCACCAGCATAATTGCATGAACCAGGGAGGATTTGACAACTTTGCCATGTGTGAGATGGTTGGCTTTTTAGGAATCATTAGAAAAAAACTCTTAAATTGTTTCTTGCACCTTTGAGTGTTGATGAAAAGGGAGTTTTGAGGACCAAGCTAAAAACTAATTCTAACAGTTTTCTCCATGCTTCAGGCCTCTGTGCAGTAAAAAATGTATACCGTATAGAGCAAAACACCTGACTGCTAGTTAAGTGTGAAATGCTTTGCTCCAATTCTAAGGAAGGTGTAAAGCAGTGCTTCTCAACCTTCTGGCCCTTTAAATACAGTTCCTCATGTTGTGACCCAACCATAAAATTATTTTCGTTGCTACTTCATAACTGTAATGTTGCTACTGTTATGAATCATAATGTAAATATCTGATATGCAGGATGATCTTAGGCAACCCCTGTGAAAGGGTCATTCGACTGCCAAAGGGGTCGCGACCCACAGGTTGAGAACCGCTGGCACTGTAAAGAGACTTTTGACCCCTCCTCCCCCCCCAAAAAAATCACAGCGCCTCTGTTTCATGCATTCTTCAAAAGGATAAGAAAGCAACTTCTGATGGGCTTAGGCAATAGTTCCTTTCTAGGTGTTTATTGCTGATAAAATTTGATAGTTATAGGACGCAGTATAACTATTGGACTACATACTACTAGATGATTCAGTTGGAGTCCAAGGAAGAAAAGTGTTTAATTTGCCCCCCCTCTCATTATTAAAAAATGTACTTCTTTACTTTTTCCTTTTTAAAAAAAAAGATTTTCTTCAAATTGATTTTCAGAGAGAAGAAGGGAGGGGGACGAGACAGGGAGAAAAACATCAATTCAGAGCAAAACATTGATTGGCTGCCTCCTGCATGCACCCTACTGGGGATCAAGCCAAAACCTGGGCATGTGTCCTGGCCGGAAATTGAACCAGCAATTTTTCTGTGCATGGGACGACGCCCTACCAGTTGTCACTGCCGGTATCAGCCATGTTTCATAATCTCATGAGGTCTTGGGAAACAAAAATGAAAAATAATTGTGTCCTAATTCATTACCCAAACTTAGGATCCAGAAAGTACCATTGTTTTCTTCAACATTTATGAAATATTTGTTGTGTGACAACCCTGTTCCATGCACTATTGTACATGAACAACAAACCCAAGTCCTCGTCCCCACTGCCTTTCCATTCTCACCTTTGTTTTAGTTTAATAAAGGTAAATATATGTACCTGGGATCTCAGCTTACCACTTCGCTTTGTCCACAAAGGCTTACCTTTCTTAATCACAAAGCCTCCTACAATAAGGAACTTTAGGAACTTGGGTGACTTGACAAAGGATTACTTTACTACATAGATTTTTAGGAGAGATGAGGCACAGATAGGTTGTGACTTGGAGCGCATTGCCTGACCTTGTTCACATAATGTACACATAGAAATGGTATCTGTGGAATTGTTAGAGTACAAGAAACAGTTTTAAAATTATTGTTTAAAACCTGATTCAGTATTAATGAGTCCCTAGGTGGAGGCTGTGGGAGCATCCTGGAATTGTGTCCTGAGCCCTGAGATTCTACCTTGGCACAGTAGGTCTTCAGTTTCAAAGAAAACAAATAGGATGGATTAGCAAGAATAGCTGTATCAGTTATAACCAGGAAAGAGAAAGCACAAAACTAGGGGAAAAGACTGTATATGCTATAATTTGCACTTGCATTCGGTTCTAATAAGAGTAGTAGCTGTGCGTCAGGATGCGTCCTGAGTGAGAGCTCTCAGTGCTGTATCCTTAGCAAAAATGTGCCGTATAAAACAGGACAGTCATTTCCCCCTTATCCACAAGGGACGTGTATCAAGACCCCTAGTGAGTGCCTGAAACCACGGAGAGTACTGAACCCTATATATATAGTATGCTTTTGTTATATATATGTGCCTGTGGTAAAGTTTAATTTATAAATTAGACTCAATAAGAGGTTAACAAAAATAATAGAACATTTTTAGCACTATACTGTGATAAAAGTTAGGTGAATATGGTTTCTTTTAAAGTGTCTTATTGTACTGCACTCACACTTGTGAAACAATACCTACGTGATGAGATGAAGTGAGATCTTCAGAATGACAGGCAATTTAAAACTGATTTATTTTTTGAATTTCCCTTTTAATGTTATTAGGACCATGGTTGACTGAAGGTAACTGAAACCGGGGAAAGTGAAAACGGAGATAAGGTAGGGGGGTGGGGGCTACTACTGTACTTACAGGCAACATTTGGCCAGAAGTAGAAAGCATTGAATAATCTACTAAAGATAATCCTGGAGTTTTAGCACAAACTCAGCATAGTGGTTAAAAGTTCAGATTTCTGAGTCAGATAGACTTGAATTTGAATATTGCCTTTGTAGTTCTTATTTTTATGACTTGGGCAAGTTCCTTAACCTCTAATCCTCAGTTTGACTCTGTTAAAAGGAAATAATCCAGGCAGCTTAATATTGTGGGAATGAAATGATATAACATAGATCTCTGCACCCAGAGGGTAATAGATGCTGAGTATGTAATAGATATATTATTAAAGATGCAAAGTGATTTTGTACCAAAGTGACTGCCAATACTTAGTCATTCCCTTATTCTTGGAGAGTTTAATTTTGCTTTTACAAGATGAAACTTAATTTATATTAGAAGGAACGTTGGACTGATGGTCAGATTTGGTGTTGCATTTCAGTTCTAGATGTTTGATCATGGGCAGTCTTTTCTGAGCCTTAGCTGCCTAATATGTAAAATGGAAATAATATTTCAAATTTATAGAATCATGATGAGGGTAAAGAGATACCAGTTATATTGCCTGGCATCAGCTGATACTTGGTACATTTTCATTTCCACCACTATATTTGGTAGTATCCTAGCAACCTTTCAGCCCCTTAAAACAACATATAAGTAGTTTCCCCCATCATTTCCAAGTTCATCCTCACCCACACTATGACTTGCTTTTTCCTCTCATTAAAGTAGAACCCATTCACATGGGTGAGTCACAGTGCCGTGTCTCTGTCACAGTGCAGGCAATATGTCTTGCAGCACGAGAACAGGACATAATGTCCTTGTGCGCTTGGTAGGCCAATGGTGGTATATTATTGCCTTGATTTATATTTACTTGTTTATTGGTAAAATGGGATATTATATGTTTAATTATGTGTACTTTTTTCCTTTTTTTAATTACCCATTCTTGTTTTTTACCCATTTACCTCTTGGGCCTAGAGTTTTTGTTATCAATTTATGTGAACTCCTTGTATAAGAAGCTTATTAGCACCCCATATGATGTATTTGATGCAAATATTTTCAACATTATGGATTATAATATATGTTCAAAGTTGTTCTGAGGTTGGGGTACCAGGTAGAAATATCTAACTTTTGCCCAATACCAGACACTGTAAGGAATACATACACAGAAGATGCAAATATATGTACAGAAGAAGTAAAGCAAAATTAGTAAGTTATGCAGGGGTTGGGAACCTTTTTTCTGCCAAAGGCCATTTGGGTATTTATATCATTCGTGGGCTATAGACAAAATTATCAGCATTAAAATTAGGCTGCTATATTAGGTCAAACATTTAATTAACTCACCCCTAATGCCTTGGCAGGCCAGACCAAATGATATTGTGGGCTTTATATGGCCTGCAGGAGTTACAGTCTTAGCTGAAACTCCAGTCCTGAACTCTAGTGACTCTGTTGAAGGCTTCCCTGTCAGGCTTAACAGCCTTAACCAAAATAGCCCCTCCTTTCCTTCATTTGGGGAAAACAGGTGGGCAGTGGGAGGGAGAGAATGCATCCCTTTAACTTATTTTTCAGTTTGCCTTTTACTTTGGAATAAACATAATTTTATTTGGTCAAACTTAATTTTTCTTGTTTCTCTTTTTTACTCCTATGCTGAAAAAAAAACACAACCCTACCTTTTTTCCCATATTCGGTAAATTTTTTGCCTATGTTTTCTAAAAGCTTGATTTTTATATATTCAATTTATCTAAACTTTATTTTGAAATACTTGGAACTTTTTATTTTAAAAAATCAGTTAACCATCCTATATTTGTTAAATGATTTGTATCTTCAGTGATTTGTGACAAATACTTTATTGTGTAACTTTTGTGACCCTTCTTAAACTTTATTGTGTTTGGGACTTTTTTCTTATTCTTGTTACAAACTTCTAGTTGATTGTTAGGTCTTTTTTTTTTTTTTGAGTCACAAATGGAGGTCAGAAGTGCTTGACATGATGCTATGATTCTACTAGAAGAGTTTTCTAAATTTACTTAGACATGACAACGAACCACATGGTGCATTAAAAAACAAACAGATTCTGATTTGATAAATCTGTGAGGCTATAAAATCTGTTTTGTTAACAAGTGACCCATAGCAGTTCTGAAACAAGTTTGGGGGATAATTTCTAGAATTGTAAATTATGAAAGAGACTTTCAGAAATGTCTAACTTTTTTTTTTTTAAGCATGTTCCTCTATCTGAAAAATCCATTTTTCATTATCCCACTTTTCTGAATCTCATGTTTGGATAAGATTTGATGGACAGCTTAACCAAAGATCTTGGAAATACCATATTGTGCATATTGTGCAGTATCCTCCAACTCTTAGAGAAGATATGTGCTTTAGAACCAGGTATTCCTTGCTGACAGTGTAGAAATTTTTGCTTTATCTCATCGATTATGCCTAATCTCAAGATCTTTGGTTAAGATTTGATGGACAGCTTAACCAAAGATCTTGGAAATACCATATTGTGCATATTGTGCAGTATCCTCCAACTCTTAGAGAAGATATGTGCTTTAGAACCAGGTATTCCTTGCTGACAGTGTAGAAATTTTTGCTTTATCTCATCGATTATGCCTAATCTCATTGATTGAGAAGGCAGGAAATTTTTTCTTAATAAATATAAAAGTTGCTTAAGCAAGTCTTACATTGTTGCTCTTATGTGAGAATATTTTCTGAGTAGCTTTAATTAGTACATATCCTCTTGTCTTCTAAGAGCTTAACTTGATTTGTTTTTCGTATGTAATGATACATAGTGAGATAAAAACAGAATTTCTAGGTGAATATAAAATTTGCCAAAAGAAATTTTAAAAAACATTCTATTCTACAGATGCTTATTAAATAATACTTTTAGCTGGTAAAATTTTAACTGTTTCAGCCCTTTTAAGGATTCAAATGCAAATCTATATATTCAAATAATTTCAGAAGATTTACAATATAGCCAGTATGAAAACTATTATGCAAAGCTAAATTGTAGACTTTAGAAGGATAAGAATAAAGGAAGGGCTTGAGGTACAGAGGCCTGGTGATTGATGTTTTGGGGACTTTGCGAGTAATCCAAGATGATTGATAGCTGGTTCATATTTAAACTCTTGTTTCTATTAAACTTACAGAGAGCCAAAGAGAGGGTCATTTATTTACTATTTCCTAAAAGAAATATACTAAAATGCATTATTAAAAACTTACTCTAATGACTTAGAAAAGTATTAGTTTAAAATAATTTTAATTATTGAACAGTATGGAGTTTCCTCAAAAAGTTAAAAATGGAACTCCCATTTGACCCAGTAATCCCACTTCTAGGACTATAGCCCAAGAAATCAGAAACACCAATCAGAAAGGATATATGCACCCCTATGTTCATAGCAGCTAATTTACAATAGCTAAGGCTTAGAAACCGCCTAAGTGCCCATCAGCAGATCAGTGGATTAGAAAACTGTGGTACATCTACACAGTGGAATTCTACGCTGCTATAAAAAAGAAGGAATTCTTACCATTTGCAACAGCATGGATGGAACTGGAGAGCATTATGCTAAGCATAATGCTTGTCTTTCTCTGACTGACTTATTTCACTCCGCATGATATGGAGCCGAGGATTGAACCTAAGACTCTTTGGTGCATGGGCCAATGCTCTAACCACTTAGCACACTGGCCAGGGCCAAGCCTATTCTTTAGGTCTTGTCATTTCTTCTCATTCTGCAAGGCTTGTGACAGGTCTTTTCCACCTGTATGCCGAATCCTAAACCCGTACTTTCAGTTCAGATTTTCACTAAACTAGAACTGTCTATTCAGTTGCATTCTACACATGGTTATCCTATAGCATGGTTTTCTAAGTTTATCGGAGACCTCTGAGAGGCTGCTTGAAACTTGCATGAGATCCACAGTGTCAAAATTATTTTCATAATAGGAAGACTGTTCTGTCCACTCTTATTCCCTCATTAGTATGTAGTAGAGTTTTCTAGAGGCTACATAATATGGATATCACAATAAATTGGAAAGAAATGTGGGAATCCACCTGCCTTCGGTTAAGCTAGGTATTAAAAAAATGTAAAACAGTGCAAGTTTCTCACTAACTTTTTGTTTGGGGAAAATAGCTACTTAAAAAATGTATTTTAATATGTAAAGGGTTTGTTTTTAAATGCATTATTAAATATTTTTAAATTTCTGATAGGGTAAATATCTATAGATGTAACCCACATAAAAGATCTTTGGTGTACGCCCACAATACCTTTTAAAAGTGTAAAGGGCTCTTGAGACCAAAAAGTTTGAGAATTGCTATCCCACAGTATCAGCAAACCTAACATTTAAAAACTGAACTCAGCCCTGGCTGGTTTGGCTCAGTGGATAGAGCGTCGGCCTGCAGACTGAAGGGTCCCAGGTTCGATTCCAGTCAAGGGCATGTACCTTGGTTGCGGGCACATCCCCAGTAGGGAGTGTGCAGGAGGCAGCTGAATTGATGTTTCTCTCTCATCAATGTTTCTAACTCTCTATCCCTCTCCCTTCCTGTCTCTAAAAAATCAATAAAATATATTTTTTAAAAAACTGAACTCATTCTCTTTCACAACTACCCAGACTTAATTTTTATTTATTTTTTATTATTGATTTCAGAGAGGACGGGATAGGGAGAGAGAGGGATAGAAACATCAGTGATGAGAGAGAATCACCGACCAGCTGCCTCCTGCACGTCCCCCACCGGGAACCGAGCCCTCAACCCGGGCATGTGCCCTTGACCCTAAATTGAACCTCGGACCCCCAGTCCACAGGGTGATGCTCTATCCACTGAGCCAAACCAGCCAGGGCCCAAACTTAATTTTTGTGTTCTATTTCATATCTTGGTAATGGTACCACTGTGTGCCCAGACTCCAGACCAGCAACTTGGGGAAGGGGGCCGGGGGTGGGGAGAATCATCCTTATTCCCCCTTCTTTTCTTAACCTAGATGGTAATAGTAATCACTCACTTCTAGTGAGTTCGAACCATGTGCTAGTACCATTCTTACCTATTATGGTTTATACCTATTATCTTTTTAAAGCCTCACAACAACCATACATTTTGTAGGTATTAATACTCCCGTTTTAACAGATGAGGAAGCAGAGATAGAGTGGTTTAAGTACCTTGCCCATGTAAATAGCTAAGTACTTTTATATATCAAACCTTAGTCTCAAAATAAGTGGTTTAGTCATATCATGGTCATGCAGCTAGTAAGTTGCAGAGCCATAATTTGAATCCAGCCAGTCTTTTGAACCAGTACTTTCTGTTTTATTGGCATAGGCTCAATAAATTCAGAAATATCTGTCTTCTACTTTTTGCAATTTGTTGATGTTTTCTTTAGAGAGAGGGTGTGTGTGTGTGTGTGTGTGTGTGTGAACTTCTTATGACTGTTTCTTGGGTACTTGTACATGGTACTTTCTAGAATCTCTAAATTTGAAATTGTCTTTTTTTTTTGCAATTTGTTGATGTTTTCTTTAGAGAGAGGGTGTGTGTGTGTGTGTGTGTGTGTGAGTACTACAGTTTTGTCTGACTTATTGGTAACTCTGTTATGTTTATGTTCCATCTTATGCTGTTTCTTAAAAGTATGCTAGTGAGAAAAAGGAATGCATGGTTATATTGATCATTGAAACCATCTGATACTGATTGGTGATTTTATAACTTTCTCCTATGCTAATTAATCTGTGCATTTTCCTCCTTCTTCTGAGATCAGTGTTAAATGCTTCCCTCCTCGAGCTTTTCAAATTATTTATAGAGTTGAGCTTAAAGAAATATTTTAATTTTAGAAAATATTTTCTATTTTAAATTTTTAAAAATCGGGTTAACTAGTAGTTTATTCTTCCATAGAACCATGCCTTGGATTTATTGGTTCACTTTTAAAGTCATCAATTTCTGTTTTATCTTTACTAATTCCTTTCTGCTTCCTTTGATTTGCTTTTAATTTGAGTTGGATGCATTATATTCATTCTTGTTTGCTGAAAATAATTAAGGCTATGAATTTTTCTTTGAGCACTGGTTTAGTCATATCTTAAAATTTATTATGTATGTTGTTTTTGCTGTTATTTTCTCAATAACCCTGCAGTTTTGGTACTTATTACTTAACTCAAAATTTATTTAAGGCAATTTTATTTGCTAGTTTTATTGTTTCTACTGTGATTGCATTGTAATTCAGAAATATCTCTCTTCTACTTTTTGCAGTTTGTTGATGTTTTCTTTAGAAAGCGTGTGTACTTTTTATTACTGTTTCTTGGGTACTTATCAAAAAGGTGTTATCTGTTTTCAAAGTATATTGTTTTGCTTTTATTCAGTTTTTCTCTGTCTCCATTTGGTTTTACATATTTTGAGACTAAGGTTTGATATATAAAAGTACTTAGCTATTTATATCTTTTCAATTGGTTTTTTAATAACTACAGAATATCTCTTATCCTTTATAATGCTTTTCTCCTTGAATTTAAAAAATCTGATATTACTGCTGCTTTCTTTAAATTTTGTTAGCATTTCTTGGTAGTATCTGTTTCTACATCCCTATCTCCACCCCTCAACTCCCAGTTTCCCTGCATTGTTTTGTTTCAGGAGCAATTTTTTTAAAACATTTTTATTGATTTCAGAGAAGAAAGAAGAGGGAGAAAGAGATAGAAACATCAATGATAAGAGAGAATCATTGATTGGCTGCCTTCTGCACACCCCCTATTGGGGATCAAGCCCGCAACCCAGGCATGTGCCCTTGACTTGAATCAAACCTGGGACCCTTCAGTCCACAGGCTGACGACGCTCTGTCCACTGAGTGAAACCGGCTAGGGCTCAGGAGCAATTTTTGCAAAGTAAATTCCTTAAGTTTGATTTTTATTTTCTTAACTCCTGTTTAAGAGCTTTAATTAGCAAGTGAATTTAACACATGCACATTTATTAACGACAATATTGGGATAGTTCTTTTTGTTGCACTTTCTATATCTGTTTAATGGATCAAGTTTTCTTTTTTCGTTTTTTTCTTCTTCCAGTGGTTTGCATGTTTACTGATATAATTATCCTGTTTTAACTACACATGCAAAATAGCCAGTATTTTAAATAAATTTTATAGTATTTATTTATAGTTATTACCCAGCAACTTTGCCCTCCACTCCACCTACATACACTGTTAGTTTCTCCTTTGCTCTTTACTACTACATCTCATGTTTACGCTTGAGATTTAACTTCAGGTTATTTAGTTTTATTTTATAATTAATAATTGCATTGTCTTAAATGTTTTTATTTTTTTCTGCATTATTTTTTTGTCTTAATGTTTTTACTTATTTCTAGCCCCAGAACTGAGTACCTATCTCAGCCTTAGTTTCCTTGTGGCACTTGACTGATAAGAACAGCAATTGTTTGACGTAGGAGTGGAGTTGCTGGGTGGCATGTACATCCTGCTTCCGAAGTCCCAGTCACTTTTGAGGTAGTGTCAGGGTTCTCACATGTCTTCATGTGAGCCATTCAGTGTTTTATGTAGGTTATCTTCTGATTCCTTGACTGCATTAAAGAACATTTCCCTATTGCTCTCTCACACAAATATCATCTTGTTTGGGTATTAAATTGCTGTCACCATCATTTTCTCTTAATAAAGTAACAGGCAAGCCTGTTTTTTAGTAGAGGGTAGCTGTACCACTTGCAGGTATATTCATGTGCCAAATACCACTCTGAGTCCCAGGACTAAGTATGTAAAAGCTGGGTTAAAGTTTTCTTTTTCTTAGAATTTTATAATTACATATACTTTTTTGTTGTTTCAGAGGTACTTTAGAATATCCAATGGCTTATATTTTTCATGACAAAGGAATATACATTATTGCTACATTCTGGGAGCATTCAATTGTTTGGGAGACAAAAATTTCATACATAAAGCAATTAGACCTAGAATGTACTTGGCCCAAATGATTATTAATAAGAGGCTTTTCAGTTGCCTTAAAAAAAATGAAAGGAGCCTGGCTGGTGTGGCTCAGTGACCTATGAACCAGGAGGTCATGGTTCGATTCCCTATTGGGGCACATGTCATGGTTGCAGGCTCGATCCCCAGTGTGGGGCATGCAGGATGCAGCTGATCAGTGATTCTCTCTTATCATTGATGCTTCTATCTCTGTCTCCCTCTTCCTTCCTCTCTGACGTCAATAAATATATTTTTAAAATAAGAGGCCAAAATCATATGTTAAAAATTATTAGTTTGGCTCAGTGGATAGAGCATCGGCCTGCGGACTGAAAGGTCCCAGGTTCGATTCCGGTCAAGGGCATGTACCTTGGTTGCTGGCACATCCCCAGTAGGGGGTGTGCAGGAGGCAGCTGATCGATGTTTCTCTCTCATCAATGTTTCTAACTCTCTATCCTACTCCCTTCCTCTCTGTAAAAAATCAATAAAATATATTTTTAAAAAATTACTAGTATTGCTCTGGCTGGTTTGGTTCAGAGGTTAGAGTGTCAGCCCACAGACCAAATTGTTGTGTGTTCAATTCCCAGTCAAGGACACATACCTCACTTATGGTTTTGATACCCAACTCCGGTTGGGCACATGTGGGAGGCAACCAGTTGATGTGTCTCTCTCACATTGATGTTTCTCACTCTCTCTTTTCTCCCCCCATCCTTCCTTCCACCCTTCCACTCTGTTTGAAAATCAGTGGGAAAAATATGCTCAGGTGAGGAATTAAAAAAAAAAAAGTGTTGCCCTGACCGGTTTGGCTCAGTGGATAGAGCGTCGGCCTGCGGACTGAAGGGTCCCGGGTTCCATTCTGGTCAAGGGCATGTACCTTGGTTGGGGGGCACATCCCCAGTAGGGGGTGTGCAGGAGGCAACTCATTGATGTTTCTCTCTCATCCATGTTTCTGACTCTCTATGCCTCTCCCTTCCTTTCTGTAAAAAATCAATAAAATATATTAAAAAAAAAAAAGTGTTGCCCAGCCAGTGTTGCTCAGTGGTTGAGCATCTACCCAGGAACCAAGAGATCACCTGTTTAATTCCCGGTCAGGGTACCTGCCCAGCTTGTGGGCTTGATCCCTGGTAGGGGACTTGCAGGAGGCAGCGGATCAGTGATGTTCCTCTCTCATTGATGTTTCTGTTTTTCTATCCCTCTCCCTTCCTCTCTCTCTAAAAATCAATAAAAACATATTTTTATAAAACTATTAGTGATATAATCTAAATCCATCAGTTTTTCAGAGAAAGGAAACACTAGTGGGGCTAGATTGTTAAATGAGAGGAGGCTGTAGAACTGAGGGTGTGTAAGTGGAAATTTGGTGACTATTGGAAACAACACAGGTGACCAACACTTTATCACAGCATCATACACACTGTTGGCATTTGAATAAACACTTGTTTTATTTGGGCCACAGTAATAGCTTCTGTTTACTGAGTGTTTACATTATGCTGGATACTAGAACAAGACTGTACTATATACACAAGGAGAAAGACAGGTATAACCCAGCTAGTGAGTCTTGGCTGTTTTAATTTCAGGCCTGGAGGTTTTAACCCTTGAACAGTTTTCTGTGTCCTCACAACTCATGTGGAGACATTTCACTTTATTGATGTGACAATGGCATTTGTAAAGATGCATCAGAATCTCATAGAAACATTAAGCTGCTACAGAAGTTGAAGGTGGTATTGTGCCACTGTTTATATATAGCCTTGTGTTTGGTGCCCTGTGAACAATCCACATATGTAACCTAAGGACAGCCCTGCACAGTTTTATCCCCGAGCCATGAGCTCAGTTAGCTTCCTGCACCTCGCCCAAAGGCACAGAGCTTAGGGAAGGCCACCTGGGCTGGAAACCTGGTCCATCTCGTCCAGAAGTTCCTGTACCGTGCTGTCTCCATGTAGTTCTAGAGATTGGGCATACCTTAACTGGTTTAAGGCATTTCTGTCCGTTTGTTTACTTATTTAATCTCTTCTAGGAGTTCAAAAATCCACTATCTGTAGTTTCTGACTGTTCATACAGTAGACAGATGGCTGCTTCTGAGATTTATTTCTCCAGTTTTGATTAGTCTCATAGATTTCATCCTGTTATCTTTCTCTTTACTTCCCTGTTCTCAGTATGATGCAGACTTTACATTTTAACACAAAAACATTAACTTTGCCTTTTTGTAAAGAAACAGACAGATTATTTGCTTCCTTCCTTCCTTCCATTTTCAAGCCTCACCTGAGGATATTTTTCCCCGTTGATTTAAGAGATAGAGGGGAGGGGAGGGGAGGGAGGGAGAGAGGAACATCTATGTGAGAATGACACATCAGTTGGTTGCCTCCTGCACGTGTCCTAGCCAGGGAACCAAACCTGCAACCCAGGTATATGCCCTTGACTGGGGATTGAACCCACAACCCTTCAGTGATCAGGCTGATGCTCTACCCACTTAGACACACCGGCCAGGGCGACAGATTGTTTTCTACTCTTGTTCTTGTGTTGTGTTGTCTTCCAAAGATGAAAAATAGAGGCCAAATACATTAAACATGAAGCAGGTTAAGAACAGTTACCAGGGAATCGAGGATTCTTTTAGGGTTACCAAAACTTTACTGTGAGTTCCATAGTTGTATAATCAGTGCTTGTTCTCCAGTCAGAGAATAAGATGGACTAGGGATCGTAAGCACAAGCTGTCATGGACCCAGGAGTGGCAGTGGTCTCCATGACCTCGCTGGATAGGGAATTAGCAGAAGGCAAAATGACTGCTGGTAGTGATCTCTCCTAGGAAAAGGAGCCCGTGAATGAGGATGTCCCCACACATTTACAGTTTCATTCCTTTAGGATTGTTTTTCTTAGTGCCTTTTTACTTAGATGGCTAACTATGGAGGTACACTTTACTGGCTAATCTTTTCCACCCCTTTTCTTTTGTCGGGATCAGTGCCAGAACAGATAAAGCCCAGTGTAAGCCAGCCTCAGCCTGCCAACTCTAATAACGGCACTTCCACAGCAACCAGCACTAATAATAATGCCAAACGAGCCACAGCCAACAGTCAGCAGCAGCCGCAGCCGCCACAGCAGCAGCCACAGCAGCCACAGCCACAGCAGCCGCAGCCACCACAGGCCTTGCCTCGGTATCCTCGTGAAGTACCACCACGATTCCGCCACCAGGAACATAAGCAGCTTCTAAAGAGGGGTCAGCATTTTCCTGTCATAGCAGCAAACCTGGGATCTGCTGTTAAAGTGTTAAGCAGCCAGTCAGAAAGCAGTGCTTTAACAAACCAACAGCCACAAAATAACGGAGAGGTGCAGAGCAGCAAAACCCAGTCAGGTGAGAGAAGGTGCTTCTTACGAGACTTCAGCTGTCATCACTAGCCGTGTAGCAGGTTTATGAATTCATGGCTTTGGGGTAATGTATTTGTATTCATTAGTATCTGGGTAGCAAAATAACGATCTGTACAGGGAGTTATGAATAGGGAGTCTTGAAATGTTGCCTGTAAGGTCACTGCCCATCCTACTTTAAAAATCCTTTTAATCATTCTCCCTCCAGGTTCCACCTATTTTAATAAGCAGCTTAGAGTTAAAATTGATCATGCGACTGTAACTAAAATTGAACACTCCCCTCAAGTTATATTCTAAGCAGTTAGACATATTATTGCATTTAATCCTCAGCAACCCTGTAAGGTGTAAGCTGTTCTTCTCTCCACTTTTCATTAGAGGAAACTGAGGCACCAAGCCATGAAATAACTTGCCTAGATCACTCAGTAACCCATGTGCCATTAAGGCTACCACTCATGAAAGTCATATTCAAGCAGCACATGCATTCGGTTGTTGCCTCAGAGGGGCTTTTCTCAGCTCAGTAATGATTGTGAGGCAGAAAGTACATCTAGTATGTGGTTACAATTTTCTCAAAGCCCTGTGTGTTACAGCATGTTGTTCTGATAGGTTCTAAGGGTTGGTTGCTTTGTCCATTCCCTTTTCAAAATATTTTGAAGCTTCTATCACAGGCCAGATAGAGAATTGAGAATCAAGGTTCCCACACATGGCAACACTAGCATACTGGCAATGAATCAAGTCTCTGGAGCCAAATGGACCTGGTTTTCGTATCCTAGCTCCACCTACATGCTCCATGTATGTGAGTCTCACCCAAGCAGCCCTTTCTACTGTCCCAGGCAGATGTCACTGTCCCTTTCTATGCTCTGTCTATGGAGCAGGAGCTGCTCTACGTATTACGGTATTTCACAGCTAATAAGTAGCAGGGCCTGGACTCAGCAATGTCTGTCTGACTCCAAAGCTGTGCTCATAACAACCATGCTGTGCTTTGGCAACATACTGGCTGTGATGGGTAAGGAGGAAGAGGACAAAAGTGCAATTTTTCTAGCGTAGGTAATTAGAACAGCACATTGTTATTGGAAAGGATAAAACTTGAATTATCATCCTGAGTTAATACTCCCTCCCCTCCAGACAGTTATTACCATGAGAGCTTGGCTAGATCACTCAGCTCACTTGAGCCTCTTTCCTACTCTGTCAGTGTAGGCAGCACTATCCAACCTGTAAGATTGCTCTGAGGATTGAATTAAGTGACATGTTAAAGCAAATAGCTTAGTGCCGAACATTTGGCACTGGATGAATTCTCTCCCCCAAAAGTTGTACAGAGGACCTCCACTTTTCAGAAGAAGAGTCTGCTTTAGACACAGTCCTGATGCTAAACAATTGATAAGTTGGTTTCAAGTTCATCTGGGAAGTCAGATTGGAAGCAGATGTATTGAGTCATCAGTATAATAAGAAATGCAGTTAAAACCTTAAGAGAGGTTATTTTACAATAAATACTTGAGTACCTACTGCAAGCTAAGCAATGGTGGTATGGTAATTAAACAGGGAAGTGGGTGGTAAGTTGAGAAAATGGTATATGTTGAATATATTATTTTTCAGTTTGGGAAATGAAAGAACAAAGCTGTTTTTGAAATGTAAACAACTGGAGTGTAAGAGTCTTGTTTCTCAAAAAGGGATATGGTTCAAAAAATCCAGAAGCGTTACCGATGTACATTCAGATGACAAGAAGGCCTCAGATGTGGGCATAGGAAGATGTCTTCAAAAGAGTCTGAGAAGGAAAAGTGTCCCACCTGTTCCAAAAGGACTTGACAAGCGTGAACAGCATTCATGTGCAGGGTGGGTGGAAGTGAGGGGGGTGCAGCTGCCTGACTGCAGTCTGAGTTAGTCCCAACAGCTAGAGTGCAGATGTTGAGGACAAGCATTCTGCAGGAGAGCCAGATTTGTGCTTTTGTCTCTGTAAACATTTGTGAATTCCCACCTACCAGCAGATGTCACACATTTACATTAAAATTTCTTTGTGGTGCTACTAGGAATGGTTGTAGAAACTTTAGCCACAGAATAGACCACTGGGTATCTGTGAATCAGGGAAGACTTCTTAAACAGTTAACTTTGTCCCAGCTCCTGAAAGGTTAATGTAACAATATAGTGACCAACCCTTAATTTAGCCTGGTGGTTGTGAGGAGCAGTGTTGTGGACAGCATCACAGCACAAGCAGTGGCCCAGAAACAGGCATTCTGTGTTGCGAACTATATGCAGTTCAGAATTGTGGGGGTCGATCTGTTTTCATTTTTGTCTATTTGTATTTACATTTGGCTTTTTTGTTTGCTGAATAGAGATAGTTAATGGAGTAGAATTGACATTTAAATAACTACATTCAGTACATACATAGAAATGTAGTCAGAGGTTCGTGCAATGCTGGATGTGTCTCCCTTTTCCTCATATAATGCAGTTCTCATTTATTCAGTGCAGTGTGGGAGTGGGAACAGTACCTATATGAGATTGGGTACTTTATAAATCAGAGGTCGCAAACTAAAATGCCTTCACGAGCTGGCAGGTAAGTGATGTAAAAGGTGAAAGGGAGTGATGGGACCAGGGGTAAATGTACTGATTTTTGTACCCTGCCTGAAATATCTTTACATTCTCATGTCACGTTTTTTAGAACCCTGTGCTAGTCAAACCAAACAACTCTGCAAGCTGAGCTTAAACACTTAGTGACGGTTTCAGTTGATGCTCTGAGACCTTTTGCAGTTGATTCCTTAGAGCCATGAGGCATCAGGCCCTGCTACTGCCCAAATGACACTGGAATTTGTGGAGGACCAATGCTTAACAGGGCTGGCTGCAGTATTGTTCCTATGGGCCAAAGGGTTCCCAACCCACATTTTATCATCGAGCTTACATGATAAATACAGAGACATTGAACGAATAGAACAGTGAACCTCTGTATGCCATCCACCCAAATCTATCAGTTGTTACTACTTAACCTATGCACACCCTCCCCCCATCATATAGACATACATGTGTGCTCAAACATTCATTTCTCTTCATCTTAAGTACTTCCACAGGTAATTTTCCTAAGAATAAGGACAGTCTCCTATACAGCGGTGGTACTATGATCACCCTTAAGCAAAAGGGGGACACTCACATTTCTACTGGTTGTCCCAAGAATGTCTTTCTGTTTATTCACAGTATGGTATCACTTATATAAAATATAAAACACACAAAACAGCATAATGTATTGCTTAGTGATGAATTAAAATAGCATTTTGAGAAGTTACCACTTGGTTATGCAGTGGGAAAGGAAGGAGATATACTAGTAATCAGAAGGGTTACACAGGGGTTTCATACTAAAGCGAGTAGTATATTTCTTAAGGTGAGCGGCATGCAGGTGTTTGTATAGGACTCTTTGTGCCCTTTCTTGCTTTAGAACTTTTTTTTAAAGGAGCTCAGGGACATTGAGCTATAATGGTGAAACACCAAGACTTGGGGGAAATATTAATGAAAAAATGTTAACATTAAAATTTCCAGTGACGTTTAAAGATTAAAATACTGTTCATCCACCTGTGCTCTTCACTGTCTTTTCTTTTTTATGTTTTTATTGACTTCAGAGAGAGGAAGGGAGAGGGAGTTAGAAACATTAATGATGAGAGCAAATCATCAATTGGCTGCCTCCTGCACCCCCCCTACTGGAGATCGAGCATGCAACCCAGGCATGTGCCATGTCTGGGAATCGAACCATGACCTCCTAGTTCATAGGCCAGCACTCAACCATTGAGCACACCGGGCAGGCTCACTGTCTTTTCAATGAATGTGGTACATATCCTTGCTGTCCTGTAACTTCCATTTCTCGCCCAACTTGTACCTTCCCCTTGGTCTATGAACATACTCAAGTCTCTGTCACTCTTTAAAATAAGTTCCTTTAAACTCCCATTCTCTTGAGACCATTCTAGAATTTCTTTCCTCCACTTTGTCTCAGAGTTCTTGAAGGAGTAGCCTGTACTTGCAATCTACTTCAGTCCTTTGTAATCTGACTCTACTCACTTGACTAATAACATAGCTCTTTCCAAGGTCACTCACTGATCTGTGAATATCAAGTACAGGCTTGATTTTACTTTTAAATATGATAAAAAACAGACTTTTAATAGTTATCTACATGTTTTATTGTTGATCACTTTCTCCTTAAAGCCCTTTCATTTTTCATTGACCAGTTTTCAGGTTTTATTCCTTCCAGTAGCTTTGTTTCAGATCACTCCCATTTTTAGGTTCCCGTGTTCCAGTCTGGATGTCTTCAGCTGATTTGAGGCCCCTCATGCTCAACTTGTCCAAAACTGAACTCATTATCTTAGCACATGCCAGTTTCTCCTCCTGATGCCACTGCTCAAAAGTTTGGCATCCCCATTCATCCAATCACCCATGTAGAAATCTTAAAACCATGCTTGACTCCCCTCTTCCTTCTTAAGGTCATGGGTTTACCATGCCCTGCTGATTTTAACTCCAAATGTCTCTGAGCTTTTCTCTCTCGTCTGCACTGCTGCCACCATTGGCCTGGCTGGGGCAGTCGCCCTCCGGTCTAGAGCCCCAGCCCTAGAATGCCCTTTAGCTGTCCCCCACTTCCCCCACCCCAGTTCTCAAACCAGAACCCAGTCATGGTCCACATGTTGCATTTAGTTGTGGTATCACCATTGTCTTTAATCTAGAACAGAGGTTGGCCTGTAGCCTGTTGGTCTCCACCCCCAGTTCTTTGCCTGTTGTCTGACTGCTTTCAAGCTACAGTGACAGAGTATTCATTGGCAGAGTAGTTGCCACAGGGAACACCTGGCTGGCAAAACTTAAAATATTTACTGATTGGACTTTTACAGAAGTTTGCCAAACCCTGGACTAGAGGCTAGAATGACTGAAAGAAACATTTTGTACTTTCTCATGTAAGTGATGTTCGAAATTATACATCTAAGATTCTCGTATTTCCAATGATACCATTTCATACTTTCTGGAAATACTGTAAAACTTCAAGTATTATTTATTTCTTAAGGTCTTTCCTTTCTGGAGAGATTGAAAGTCTTCAAGGCAGAAAGCACATATTTACCTAAATATGCTAAAAATTTAATAAGAAAAATATATGAATTTTCCTGGCTCTAACTTCATCCTGAATAAATCACTTGACTTATCCGCAGTCTTTGTCCTGCCCCACCCGTGCTCACTGGTGGTCCTGGGCAGGTGCTGCGTGGTGCACTCTTGCATTCTTTCGCAGGGATGGTGCTCGCGCTGCTCCACTATCGAGGTAATTGTGTGCGAGAGCAAGATGCTGGTGACATTTTGGGCTTCAGCTGTTTCTCAGTGAAGTACAGTCACCCAAATCTTAGTTGCCTCAGCAGTGCATTGTATAAAATTTTGTATTTTGCATGCACTCAGCAAAACTCTACTGTGCCCTTTGCTCCACCTGCACTGTTTCTTACTCTTTCCTGTAAGAGTTTTATGGTCATCTTCTACTTAATCATGTTTCTATACATGTGTTCTCCAGATCATTTATAATGATGGGTTTTAGCTTCCTTGTCTGTAAGGAACTAGATTGTCTTCTTCCAATTCTGAAATAGTCTGACTGGGAAACGTTTTAGTTGTGATTGCTGAGGAGTCTTATTCTATTACAGCTTGTTAGACTAGTATCTCTATACACACACACACACACACACACACACACACACACACACCTACCTCTGCGTTTTCTAGTTAAGCTGCAACGTTTTCCATAAGTAAAAAGGTCCTTGTGATTCACCCTTGGTAAATGCAATTTTGAGAGTCTTTTAATTTAGTGTTTTTGGAAGTATCAAGTTAAGTTCCAAGTTAAAAAATGAAATTTTATCGGATAATTACTGTCGGCATCTCTCCTTATTTTACTAGAATACATAGCAGAAGGCGAATTTAGACCACCCACCACCTCCAAACGAAGTTGGGACCAGATTCTGAGAGAAATTTTCACTAGCAATTCAAGGTCTATGATAGAGTTAGTTTGCAAAATGTGTATTTTGCTGACTTTTTTTCTCTTTTTTTCGCTTTTGATGTATGTTGACATTTTAAAAGCTTTACTTTTTTGGCAAGTAGTCAAGTTTGCCATTTTTAAAATTTCTTTGATTTTATGTATAGAAGTTCTCATTTGCTGATAACTTCATGTTTTCCTCTTTTAACACTTAGATTTATTTGGAAAATTGCCTCATTTTAAAAAACCTTTTTTAAGTATTGTACATTCCTTTTCTCCTATGGATTTAAGAAGCTAACCTTTGGCATGCCTCTGGGTCGCTCTCTGCTCAGTTGAAGTGCTTAGATGCTCTGGCAAGGCAGTGCTGTTTAACTCAGGGGATGCAAGTCTCCTGCCCCCTCCCACTTGGCCACTCTTCTTTTTGAGATTTTTAAAAATTCTCACTTGTTTTATATGAATTTTTAATCACTCCCAATCAAGTTACAGATTCTTGTTAGCAATTTCTTATAATTGGATTAAACTTCAAACATTGTTACAGGTTCCTGTTGAGAAAATTTCCGTACCCATCAAGTTGCCTTCAATATGGCATGCAATAAATTCAATCACATGTTACTTGAAGGGTTTTTGTAGCTTTATTCCAGCTTGCTTTATAGTTTTTTTGTGACTGCTACAATGAAGCTCTTTTTTTCCATTATATTTTCTTGTTGATTATTCCTGGAATATGGAAAACTATTATTTTTAAAATGTCAATCTTTTCTGTTTCTTTTCTACTATCTTTACCTCATTTTGGGGTCATATTTCATTGGTTAGTATTTCCAGCACAAGACTGTTTAGTGGTGCTGATGACAAATATTCCATCTTTTTCTGGTTACGGGAATGCATCTGATGTTTCATTGATAAATTCCAGGTCCCTCCCTCTATTTTCAACTTGGGTGGTTTTGTCTGATATTCCCAATCTTATATTCTTATTCCTGCTGAATGGATGTGGCAACACACATACACACGCACACACACATACACCAAAGAGCAAATAATGGCAACAGAAATACTTTTGCTATAGCCGGTAAAGAGACGATGATGGTGGCTTCATTGCTTTAGATTTGGAGAAAAGTGGATGAATTTGGGGCTTGGTGACGTTTGAATTTGCTGTGCACAGGAAGGAAGCAAGGATAAATCTTACTGAGATGAGGAAAATGAGTAAATAAGTGGGATTATTTTTTTCTTTGGGGAGAAGGTACTTCGAGGGGGGGCGGTTGCCGGTTGCCTGTGCTCTAGTGTTGCTTCGAGGACTCAGTGACGAAGTGCCCATGAAGCACATGGGCCGTAGTGCTGAGTGGTGTTGCTGGTAGTTCAGGTGCTGGCATGCTGATTTCTTTTTATCTAGTATGACGGACTGGCTTTTTGATACCCTTAATTTCCTGTGGGTACTGAAAGATGTCAGCTTAAAAAAACGGTTCTTGCCCAGCCATTGCGGATCAGTGGTTGAGCGTCAACCTGGTTCACGGTTCAATTCCCAGTCAGGGCACATGCCTGGGTTGCGGGCTCCATTCCTGGTGGGGGCGGCATGCAGGAGGCAGCCGATCAATGATTCTCTCTCATCATTTTTTTCTATCTCTCTCCCTCTCTGAAATATATATATATTTTACATATATATATTTTTTTAAATGATTCTTAAACAGGGAGTGAAAATCAGTCACTTACAGAACTTTAAAATAAATCTATGTTGAATTATGTATACATTTTTGGTGTCTCTGTAGTAGTATTTTTTTCTGCTACTCTCTCTCGTTCCATCACCTTTTGCTGCTTAACAGTTGTTCTTTGAGAGAAAATGGTGTTACTAATAGGAACTGATTTTCCTATTAGTAATATCCTAATAGTGAGTTACATTTATTTTCTAGGCCTACAACCCAGTGGTGGGTTCATTAGGTATAGGGCATGACTTGAGCATGTGTGTTAAAAGCACTGCAGCCCGGCTGCCGTGGCTCAGTGGTTGAGCATTGACCTATGAACCAGGAGGTCAGGATTCGTTTCGATTCCTGGTCTGGGCACATGCCCAGATTGTGAGCTTGATCCCCAGTGTGGGGCGTGCACGAGGCAGCCGATCGATGATTCCCTCTCTCCCTCTCCCTTCCTCTCTCTGAAGTCAATAAAAATATATTTAAAAAATAAATAAATAAACAGTTGTTCCAAGAAAGAAAGGCTAGGGAAAGATTTCCTAATATACAGGAGTGGGCAAAAGTAGGTTTTACAGTTGTGAGTATGTGACACAGTTTATTCTTGTATTAGTTATTAATTATTGTATTTGTATTGCAACTGTAAATGTACTTTTGTCCATCCCTGCATTTCTAATACATTTCCTTAAGTTTGGCCTGTTCATTTGCCCTTACCCATCTGCATCTCAGACTCTTTTCCCATGTCGGGTCTCTAAGCCTGGGTTGCTTCATACACACTAATGCGTTACTACCACCTCATCCTTCCTCACTTGAAATTCTTCTACTTGCTGATAAGTTAGGAATTAATTCATTCAGCAAATATTTATTGAGTAGCTCTTATGTTCCAGATACTGCTCTAGGCTCTTAGGACAACATTGGTGAGCAAAGTGCAGACCTCACTGCCTGTGTGGAACTGATTGGTGGATGTGATGTAACCATTGCCCTTGTAACCGTACTGCCAAGTATTTTTTTTTTAAAAAAAAATTAGTTCAACGTCTTTTTTAAAATTAATCTATTTATTTATTTATTTTTAATCCTTACCCAAGGATATTTTTCCATTGATTTTTTATTTTTATTTTTAGAGAGAGTGGAAGAGAGAAGGAAAGAGAGAGAAACATTGATGTGAGAGAAACACATTGATTGGTTGCCTCCTGCACACACCCAGATCAAGGTACGTGCCCTTGATCGGAATCGAACCCAGGATCCTTTGGTCTACAGGCCGACACTCTATCCACTGAGCCAAACCGGCTAGGGCTGTACTGCCAAATATTAATATCTTGTTGATGTTGAGTAGCCCCATACATGTATCATAGCCACATACATGGCTAATCAATTTTTCAAACACTTCATAAACTTTTGTACTTTTATTTTAGATACTAACCACAACGCTTCCGGATCTCATTATGAAAATTCACAGCGGGGACCTGTGTCTTCTTCGAGCAACTCCAGCACAGACTCTAAGGATGCTGTTGTAAACAACTCCCCTGAGAAAGAAGCATGGCCCTTGGTCCCTGGCAGTGATCCAGAGTTGGCTTCAGAATGTATGGATGCTGATTCTGCCTCCAGTACTGAATCAGAAAGAAACATCACTATCATGGCTTCAGGGAGCACAGGTGGTGAGAAAGATGTCCTTCGAAACAGCACTGGACTTGGTTCCCAAAACAAGTTTGTGGTTGGCGGCAGCAGCAATAGTTTGGGTCGTGGAAGTAGTACTGGGCCCTGGGGCTTCTCCCATGGAGCCGTAATAAGCACATGCCAGGTCTCTGTGGATGCTCCTGAAAGCAAGTCAGAAAGTAGCAACAATAGAGTGAATGCTTGGGGCACTGTAAGCTCTTCATCAAATGGAGGGGTAAATCCAAGCACTTTGACTTCAGCTAGCAACCATGGTGCCTGGCCAGTATTAGAGAACAACGGACTTGCCCTAAAAGGGCCTGTAGGGAGTAGTAGTCCTGGCATCAATATTCAGTGCAGTACCATAGGCCAGATGCCTAACAATCAGAGTATTAACTCTAAAGTGGGTGGTTCTTCTACCCATGGTACCTGGGGAAGCCTTCAGGAAACTTGTGAATCCGAAGTAAGTGGTACACAGAAGATTTCATTCAGTGGTCAACCTCAGAATATCACCACTGAAATGACTGGACCAAATAACACTACTAACTTTATGACCTCTAGTTTACCAAACTCCGGTTCAGTACAGAATAATGAGCTGCCCAGTAACTCGGGGGCCTGGCGTGTGAGCACAATGAATCATCCTCAGATACAGGTTCCATCGGTTATGAATGGCACTTCCCTTCCTCACCTTAGCAATGGAGAGTCAAAAAGTGCAGGCTCTTATGGTACTACCTGGGGTGCCTATGGTTCTAACTACTCTGGAGACAAATGTGCAAGCCCCGACGGCCAAGCTGATGGTGACACTGTGAACACAACTCTGATGCAGCCTGGCATGAATGGGCCTGTGGGCACGAACTTTCCAGTCAGCTCAAATAAAGGAGGAGGCCTGTGGGAGTCTGGGGCCACAAATTCCCAGAGTGCATCCTGGGGAAGTGGAAATGGTGCAAACTTGGGAGGAAGTCGAAGAGGATGGGGAACTCCTGCACAAAACACTGGCACTAATGTACCCAGCGTGGAGTGGAGCAAACTGCCTGGCAATCAGCATTCCAGTGACAGTGCAAATGGCAATGGTAAGAAGTTTACAAATGGATGGAATTCTACTGAGGAAGAGGATCAGGGTTCTGCCACATCTCAGACAAATGAGCAAAACAGCATGTGGGCCAAAACAGGAGGTACAGTGGACAGTGAAGGTAGTACAGAGAGCACTGGACGCCTCGAAGAAAAAGTAACTGGGGAGACTCAGAGTAGAGACAGAAGAAGAATTGATCAGCACACATTACTCCAAAGCATTGTTAACAGAACTGACTTAGATCCACGTGTCCTATCCAACTCTGGTTGGGGACAGACTCCTATTAAGCAGAATACTGCCTGGGATACTGAAACATCACCTAGAGGGGAAAGAAAGACTGACAATGGGACAGAGGCTTGGGGAAGCTCTGCAACACAGACTTTTAACTCAGGGGCATGTATAGACAAGACTAGCCCTAACAGTAATGATACCTCATCTGTATCGGGGTGGGGAGATCCCAAGCCTGCTCTGAGGTGGGGAGATTCCAAAGGCTCAAACTGCCAGGGGGGGTGGGAAGATGATTCTGCTGCTACAGGAATGGTCAAGAGCAATCAGTGGGGGCATTGCAAAGACGAGAAGCCCATGTGGAATGATTCACAAAAGAACAAACAGGGCTGGGGTGATGGACAAAAGTCAAACCAAGGGTGGTCTGTTTCTGCCAGTGATAACTGGGGAGACACATCAAGGAGTAACCATTGGGGTGAGGCTAATAAGAAATCTAGCTCAGGAGGCAGTGACAGTGACAGGTCTGTTTCTGGTTGGAATGAACTTGGTAAAACTAGTTCTTTTACTTGGGGAAATAATATAAATCCAAATAATTCATCAGGATGGGATGAATCTTCTAAACCTAACTCTTCCCAGGGGTGGGGAGATCCTCCAAAGTCTAGTCAGTCGCTGGGTTGGGGAGATTCGGCAAAGCCAGTCAGCTCTCCAGACTGGAACAAGCAACCAGACATTGTTGGGTCTTGGGGAGTCCCTCCGGCTCCAGGCAAACCCTCTGGTACAGGCTGGCTGGGAGGACCTATTCCAGCCCCAGCAAAAGAAGAAGAACCCACAGGCTGGGAGGAACCATCCCCGGAGTCCATACGGCGCAAAATGGACATTGATGACGGAACCTCAGCGTGGGGAGATCCCAACAAATACAACTATAAGAATGTGAACATGTGGAACAAAAATGTCCCGAATGGCAGCAGCCGCTCAGACCAGCAAGCACAGGTGCACCAGCTGCTGCCGTCTGCAAGTGCCATCTCAACCCCAGAAGCAGGCGTCTCCGGTGAGTTGTTACTTTGTGGAGTCGGATGGTCTTACAAACACTTCACAGGACTGTGGGCCTTGTTTCAGCTTACTTTGATAAGATGTGTTTAACAGTATTTGCTGTGCACACAGAGGCCTGCTTTACTCTAACCCAGAAGCTTATAAGGAAGAAAAGTATAGGTAAGGTGTTCACCATCAGGGAGCAGCTCTGCCTTCGGCAGATTGGGTGTGAGTCCTGCACACTTTGTTCTCTTAGGAATGCTGCCGAAGGCAGAATTGGAAAGGTGGTGTCAGGTGGGGATGCTGTACACTTATCTCAGTTCTTCTGAGTCAAGCTGCACTTTTCCTTCTATTATTGGAATAAAACATCCTCAGAAATAAAGCAAGTGTTAATGACCATGCTCTAAATACTAGGTACTACGTTTGGCCTTAGCAGGGATTTATCTGAGCAGGCATGAAATCCAAGTCTATTAGATGCATTGTGTATGAGTGTGTGTGCCTGGAACATTTGACAGTGCCTTTCGAGTATATTCCCACTTTCCCTCATAAGGAACTGATTTCTGTCTGCAAATGATCTTGACAGTGACATTTTCATTAGGTGTCATTGGAATGTATTGTCTTAGTTATTAATTGGATGTGGCAATAGGAGTGTTTTCATGAACAAACCGTTCAATGCCCAATTTTTCTCCTGAGTATAGTTTATTGAATTAATTTAACTAGTTTAATTCTTAGAAGAAACAGCTGGGTATCCAAGGGGGAAGGCTGTTCTGTTGTTGTTTTTTTAAACATGTTTATGGCTTTGCCTTTCTTTGCTTTGGACAACTTAATAATATTTCAAAATTTTTAAGAAGCATTGTCCAGCACATAGAAACGTAGGGTGCCTTTTTCCCGAATGATGATGATGAAAGGTTGCATGTATGGTAAACATTCTCTACACTCACTATTACCCAGCATGATCACCTGCTTTAATTCACTAGGTGTAGTTCAGACAGACTTGACTTTTCAGGAATTAAATTTATCTTCTTTAAAGGAGATGACTTGCCATGAATAAGGTTACTCAAAAGAATCTACTCTATACCCAGAGGGCACTTCTGCAGTTAAAGTACAATGATGGGAAATGACTTGTCTTTATGTACTATAGATGCCATTTTTTGCTCATCACAGCATCACTATATAATACATAAATGTGAAGTTCTTCATCTTTTGTTCCCTAAGTATTCCTTATTGCCTCTGATTCCACTGTACCTCCCTACCATGTGCTGATGACTTCTTTTCCCACACTTTCTAAAGGCTGGGGTGAGCCCTGGGGGGAGCCTTCTACTCCAGCCACAACTGTGGATAATGGTACTTCAGCATGGGGTAAACCCATAGACAGTGGTCCCAGCTGGGGGGAACCCATTGCTGTGGCATCCAACACTTCCACGTGGGGCTCCAGCTCTGTTGGTCCACAAGCGTTAAGCAAATCTGGTAAGTTACTGATAACCCCTGGTAGCTCTTTTATAGCAGTGGTGATCTCATTGAATGTAATTAATTGGATCATGTCTGTCATTGTTAAGGTAGCCATGTATCCTCATACTTGATGCCACTCACTATTTGGCTCTTTGAATTTGTAACATAGTTTGCTCTTTATCTTTTTGAATTTTCCTATCTTTTCTCAGTTTCCTTAGAACTGCAGCTATTAATGATTTGCATATACTTCACCAAGTCTAAATTATGTTTTACCAAATTAGGTTATCTGGAAATAGTCAAGCAGCTGTCAGGCTATCCAGCATGAGAGACGGAATATAATAGTCACAGGGACACATAGACCTACTGTCTGGCACAGGTTCCAGATGATTCCCTGGACATTATACAGAAAATGAGCAAATTTCAGGAGGGACCCAGTATTCAGATGAGCATTGTCATTGTCCCATAGATTGTGTATAGGACGCACCGTAGAAATTCCAAAGGCCGAGGGTATAGACAGGATGCTTTCTGCATGTGACCTGCAATACTTTTGGCCACTCGCCCTGAAAATATATATGAAAATGAACTCTTCTGAGTTTCATCTATCTTCTTTGTCCTGTGTGTTGCCATGCAGATGAAGTGCATGCAAACAAGAATGCCGCTATGGTCCCATGTTGAGGAGCCCTCGGATTTGTAAAAGCATGGAAAACGTTTTTTTAGAACTTTTAATAAGAATAAATTCTTGCTTAATGAAACTTTTAACTCAGTATTGCTATGCAAATTTGGGAAGGGAAATAAAAGTGGGCTTTTTTATTCCTATACCCTGCCCTCTTACTGTATGCTCATCCTCCAGAAAAAGTTGTTTTATTAAAGTACGTTTCTCTTTGTATCACAAATCCACAACCAGGACCAAAATCTATGCAAGATGGCTGGTGTGGTGATGATATGCCATTGCCTGGAAATCGCCCCACTGGCTGGGAAGAGGAAGAGGACGTGGAGATTGGAATGTGGAATAGTAATTCATCTCAAGAGCTTAACTCGTCTTTAAATTGGCCACCATATACAAAGAAAATGTCATCGAAGGTAAACATTTCAAGGGCAGTGCCCTTGCAACTTTAAATTCCAAAGGTAGTTTACCCACAGAAAGTTAATGTTCTGCCCATTTATGGCAATCAGTATAGTTCAGGCAGTCCCCAACTTAGGCATAGTGTCCTGTATGGGCAGCCACCTAGGAAAATAAGACCACAGGAACTTCCTTTCTCCCCACTGCTACAGCTTGGGATTTCTCTCCTCCTCCCCTCCCACCAGTGCTGCCTGGGACAACCCTTCACCGTAAGGTGTTGCCTGCAGTGGTGAGGAGGAAGAGAAGGGCAAATCTCCATGTTGACTTTTGCCATCGCACTGCCAGTTCATCTCCCATTCCACCTCCTCACCTGGAGTGTCCCGACTTCCCCTGTACCCAGAGTCCTCCTCCTCCTCCTTATCCACTCATTACCTTTGCCCCTTTCCCATCCCAAAAGGGTCTGTGACAAAAATCCCTAGGAATGAGCCGAGCTCACTTTTGCTTTTATATGTGGGCAGATCTTATTCCCAGACCTGGCTGTACATCAGAATCATGTGGGATTTGTCAAAAGTACAGTTTCCTGTATCCCAGGCCTACTGTACTTTGGAAATTGAGCCACGTTACGTGTCCTAGACAAGCTTCCCAGTGTTTATGCTGCAGAGCCAGGCTTGAGAAGCACAGGTGTAGAGCTCTGGTTCTTAAGAGTTGGTGTTGGATGCTGGTGTCTGATTCTCCTGGAGACCATTTTCAAAACACGTGCCCACTCCCCCAGGTGATTCTGATACATCCTCCCCACCCTGCTTGAAACTTCCTTTTTGAGAGACCCTAGGAGTCAAGTATTTTGTAGTACAACTACCTGACTGCCAGGGTCCCTCTCTTTTAATCCTGGGATTCTAAGTCTAGGACCTGCCATTTTCATTAAAAAACTTTTTTATTTGGCTGAATTTGCCCATTGCCTCACCATAGAGCTTATGAAGTGCTTTCCCATATTTCACATGAATCATTTGATCCTTTTAACCTTCTGAGATAGAATATTGATGAATTTCAGACTAGAAAAAGTGGTGACTTGCCCAAAGTTGCATAGCTAATCAGTGACAGAGCAAGGACTTAAGTTTAGATCTTCCAGCTCCAAACCCCGTGTTCTTCCCACTGGACCATGCTGTTTTGTGACTTTGTCTTTCCTTACAGGGTCTGAGTGGCAAAAAAAGGAGAAGGGAAAGGGTGTGTAGCCTTTTTACTCTTTCTCCTTTGTTTCTACTAGTAAAAATCTTTTAGAAAACAACTGCAAACATTTATTTAGCCTCTGCTGTGTGCCAGGTACTGTGCTTGGTGCTGGGGGTTCAAAATACTAATCTACTAGCTGCACCTTCAAGGAGCTCAGAGTCTAATGCGGTCATTAGGAGCTCTCTAAGCAGTGTCAGCTTGACATTGGAACATGCCTGCGGGGAGGCGGGGGGGGGGGGGGGGGGGGGGGAGTGTTTTAAGGAAAATAGTAGCTTGACATGAGCAAAATGTAGATTTTTTTTTTTTAGGAGATCTGGCTATGTAGTTAGACTAAGGGCAGATTGTAAAGGGTTTTCAATACCATGCCCAAGAATTTGAACTTTAGTCTGTATAAGTATGGAGTCAATGAAAGTGAATAGAAGGTAGCATTGGTTTGACTTTTTAAATTAATTTCTTTAAAGAACTTTAACCAATGATAGGATGAAAGATAAATTGGAAGAGGAAAGACCAGCATTAGGGATCTGAATTGGGAAGCAAGAATGGATACATAGTGGAAAGGACTGATTTGAGAGACATTTGGAATAGGACAGAAGTCCTTGGCAACCAGTTAGTCTTGGGGTGGGAGTAAAAGAGGAAAAGGAATCAAAGACACTTCAGAACCTCACAAAGGGTTAGGTGCTTGCTTCAGAGACCTGCCTTTAGGGGGAAATTAAGCCGTGTTCTGTTCCACAGTCAGAAGGAACAGGTAGTAGCATTGGGGAAGGGAAATTAAGGTAGCAGACTGGGAATGGTCCTGTGAGCTTTACATAAGTGGGAGACGTTGGCCCCTGTGGCTTCCAGTCTCCCTGTCTACCACCCTGCTAACCATGGACCATTCATTCTCTCAACTCACTTTCCAAAGTAGATTCTGTGTGACCCATATCCCAACCAGCCTCCGAAAGCCAACACCAACTAGGAGGAACCCCAGGTTTAACTGCTGCTGGGGATGGTGTATTCTTGGCAACACAAATTAAAATTTTGAAATGCTTTACATATGGAAACGTATTTTTTCAAGTATAGGGCACATAGCATAATTAGGTTATGGGATAAGCTGGTTTCTTTGGACTAACCTGAGAACCTGATGACTGTATTCACTTTGGTTTGGTCTGAGGACTCTCTAAAGCCAAACTATAATTGACCCTTCAGAACACAGTCCGTTTGAAAACTAGAAACTGAGCAGTTCTCTTTTATTCTGAGGCCCATTTTGTGGGTCATGGAGGCCCTTTGCTTCTGTCTTTTCCTTCTGACTGCTTGCCTTCAGGGAGTTCTCTGTACATTACAGCTATACCAGAGGACTGGAGCAAAGGAAGTTGAAAATCCAACAAGTTGATTTAAATTTTTAACAACTCTGTTAAGAGTTGATTGGAGGAGAAATTGGCTAAAAATGAGAGTTGAGAATTGTCTTAGTTTATTAATCCATCGCTATACCCAGATAAATAGAAATGGCCATGGCATCTTTCTACTCTTTTATTTTACAAAGGGAATGATGAAGGGTGGAAACAAACAAGAAGAAGCATGGATAAATCCATTTGTTAAACAGTTTTCAAATATCAGTTTTTCGGTAAGTGTGTTCTGTTTTCTTAACAAATTATCTATCTTTGAGTTCTCATGAATAAGCTTGAGGTTAGAGTAAAATTGGCCACAGAGCCTTTATTTTTATAGTTTGAGCTAATGAACTGTAGTCACTTATTTAAAAAGGTGTTTTTTTTTTTAATATATTTTATTGATTTTTTACAGAGAGGAAGGGAGAGGGATAGAGAGTTAGAAACATCAATGAGAGAGAAACATCGATCAGCTGCCTCCTGCACAACCCCCACTGGGGATATGCCCGCAACCAAGGTACATGCCCTTGACCGGAATCGAACCTGGGACCCTTCAGTCCGCAGGTTGATGCTCTATCCACTGAGCCAAACCGGTCAGGGCAAAAAAAAAGGATTTTTTTTATTAGGCAGTGAAAAATGAAGTTTTATGATGCAGTTGAATTTCACAAATAATGAAATACCAAGTAAAATTCTTTATTTTTTATTTATTTTCATTGATAAATTAAGGTCTGCTAACATGCTGCTTTTTCTTAACTTCAGAGAGACTCACCAGAAGAAAATGTGCAGAGCAATAAGATGGACCTTCCTGGAGGTGAGGGAAATGGAATGAGTTTGAGTTTATGTTCATCCCGATGGACAGACATGTCTGTGGCATGGTCCTGCTGAAAGTGCATTGGCCTCGGCTACGAGTGGAAGCTGGGCTCCGGGGGCAGAGTCAATGTGCATATATATATATATGTATGTATGTATGTATACTGTGTGTGTATATAATTTATGTTTTTTAATCCTCATCCGAGGATATATCCATTGATGAGAGAGAGAGAGAGAGAGAGAGAGAGAGAGAGAGAGAGAGAGAGAAAAGAAGAGGAAGGGCGGGGGGGAGAGAAATTTCTATGAGAGAGAAACATGGATCATTTGCTTCTGGTATCCACCCCACTGACGGGATCACACACGCAACCTTTTTGGTGTACAGGATGATGCTCCATCCAACTGAGCCACCCGGGCAAGGTGTGTCGATGTGCCTTTCAAGTGCAAATCACTGTGAAACTAAGGGAGTGATAACATCAGTCTGAAGTATGGGATGAAAAAATTTCAAGCAGGAGAATAACATGATTTGGATTCATGTTTTAGAAAAATAATCTTGGCTGTAGATTGAAGATATCTTAGGCCAGAAAACATTGGCAGCAGAGGACAGACAGAAAGATACTAAACACAGCAAAACCATTAGATATTTGTTGCAATAAAGAGTGGAGAGTTTCTAAGCTCCAAACCAAGATAGTAGGTGTGAAAAATCTAATCTAATCTAACAAAAGTTGAACCAATTTGCTGTGGAGGGTGAGGGTATGGGTTTGGTAAAAGGTGATCCCCGGTGTTCTTGCATGGGCAATTCAGCAATGGTTGCATTAAGTCTGAGTCTAGGCAGGAGAGGGAAATTACATTGTAACTTGAACAGAGAAAGTTTAATATAAATATAAATTAGTATTGTAATAATGATGGTTTGGCCAATAAGAGGTAAAGAGAAAGAATGTGAGTATTCTACAAAATGTATAGAGAGCAGATATAAGGAGAAATCACTAACCTTGGGCCTAAGATAGCCTGCCCCACCCGCCTCACCCCAGGGCTGGGATCAAGACTCTTGGACATGCCCTAGCTGGTTTGGCTCGGTGGATAGAGTGTCGGCCTGCGGACTGAAAGGTTCCAGGTTTGAGTTCAGTCAAGCTTACATGCCCGGGTTGCAGGCTCGATCCCCAGTAGGGGACATCCAGGAAGCCGCTGATCAATGATTCTCTCTCATCATTGATGTTTTTCTCTCTCTCTCTCCCTTCCTCTCTGAAATCAATATATATATATTTTAAAAGGACTCTTGGACATGGCCTTAGCTCAGTGCATGGCAGAGAAGTCACTGAGGTGTCACCCCTGTGGGACTATTGGAAGCCCACCTTCTAGAGGAATTGTCTCCCTGGAGGCGCTCTGCTATAAAACTGCCTGGGGCTGCTGGCAGGAGCTGCTAGCCAGTGGTGAGCAGGCATGGCGAGAGCCAGAGCCGGGCCAGCCCACTGCCTGTGCTGCGGGAGGTGCGGGGGGAGCCTTGGGACCAGGAAGCAGCCTTTCCTCCGACAGTGTCTCCCTGCACCTCTGCTGAGAGCTTCAGTGTCTCTGGCAAAGGAAATAATGTGGAAACCAACCGCATTTCTAAAATGTGTCTACTCTAGGAATATTTTTGTTTTGTTAAAAGCTTTTCTTTTCCACTTGCCTGGAATGAAGGTAGGAAGTTTTGTGGTGGTGGCAGTAACATGCCTCAAAGGACAGCAGCTGCAAAGAAATAGATGGGTGAGATTGGAGGACAGAGAAAATATGGAGAATGAGAGCCAGGGAGATGGAGAAAGAGATTTTCAAATCTGTATGACTGGTCCGGTGAAGGAAGGTCTGGGGAAATGTGCTTGGTGTCACCTGTGAGAGGTTATGCTTAAAAGCAGGCAGTTAAAGATGTGGGACTACATGCAGGCGTGAAGTCAAAGTGGATGTTTGTATTTGAGGAGCACATGAATGGGAGTGACTGTCGACACCTTGGGAGCAAAACAGTAAGGGAAGCGCATTTGTAGAGAGAGTACACTCAGTTTCTCTGCTTTGACTGAGTCAGCCTTGGCATATCCCCGCATTGAAGAAGCAAAGGAAGTGGGCCCAACTGTGGAGAGAGGGGCGAAACCAGGGTGGGTATTTGGTGAGGACATGGAGGCAGACAGCAGTGTCCACGTTTAAAGCTTTGTTGAAGTATGATGGTAGCTGGGGGCTGGCTGTTTCAAGCAAAGGTGGTTTTGCAGGATGGGAGTTTCCATGAGAGGAGATCCTATTTGTTGCAAAGAAATCAAAATGAGGAGATTAATGAATGGGTAGAGCAAGACCTGTTTGGCCTCTAGCCTCCCCCCCCATCTGCTGGCAGGAGTGAATAGGAGCTGTGGGCACTAGATTGGAAAGCACAAAGCACATAGAAGAGTGCCTGGCAGTTTGTCATGCTACTGTTTTCTTATTGTTACTGGAAACTGTTTATTACAAAATTAACCAGACTAACGATGACCAAAGGTGTCTTAGCCTTCTGTTTTCAAGTTCACTGGTTCAGTAAAATAACAGTGTTTGCCAAGCGCAGCTTGGCTTGTGAGGAACACAGGGTTTACTAAAGGCAACTGCATTTGTTTCCCACGTCCTTGTCCAGGCAGAAGACAGGTCAGTTTGGGAAGGGAGGATTTTGCTTTCCACTGCAAATTTATCTGAAACCAAATAGATTAATTGTCTTCCTACTGGATAACGTTATTTCCTGCATTTGTTAGGAATGTTACAAGACAAACGAATGGAGATAGATAAACATAGCCTAAATATTGGTGATTACAATCGAACGGTCGGGAAAGGCCCTGGTTCTCGGCCTCAGATGCCCAAAGAGTCTTCCATGGAGCGCAGCCCTTATTTTGATAAGGTGAGCTGTTTCTGGTTTTACCCCTGGGGCTAATACACCAAGAGACTGAATAGCATGATTTCCTCATTCACTGTTTACAACATTTCATGTAATATAAAGTGTTAAGATCCAGTGCCAAATCCTCTTACTGGATTTGTAGTTCATTGTCTTTTCTATGTCTCAATTTATCACAGGGATTGCATTTGTATTTTCTTCTTAACCCCATAAAATGTGTTTGGTTCTTTTTCTGTGCTCTAGAATTAACACTAATCTGATCTCTTCTGTTTTCTGCCTGTTTCCTGTTGATGCTGGAATGTCATGTGACTTCTGTTCCTGCAATGATTTCTCCCTTCCACTTGTTTGCTTGGCTGGTGTTGCGCATCTTTCTGTCTGTCCAATCAGGATGGCATTGTAGCAGATGAATCCCAAAACTTGCAGTTTATGTCCAGTCAGAGCATGAAGCTTCCCCCTTCAAATAGTGCACTACCTAACCAGGCCCTCGGCTCCATAGCAGGGCTGGGTATGCAAAACTTGAATTCTGTTAGACAGGTAAGTCCATGTGTGTATTAGGTTCTCTGTTGAATGATTTGTAGAAGCAATAAGCTCTCTCTTATGTGTAGTTACTGTACTTAAATCAGAAGTACGATGTGGTAATGAGCTGTTGGTCCTGAAGAGCACTGGCTGTTTGTTTTTGTAGAATGGCAATCCCAGTATGTTTGGTGTTGGAAACACAGCAGCACAACCCCGGGGCCTGCAGCAGCCTCCAGCACAACCTCTCAGTTCATCTCAGCCTAATCTCCGTGCTCAAGTGCCTCCTCCATTACTCTCCCCTCAGGTTAATAAATTTCTATGGTATTTCCTTCTACTTACTGGAAAAGAACCTTGAATAATTTTATAATTGAGCTAGAGGCCCGATGCAGGAAATTCGTGCAAGAGTAGGCCTTCCTTCCCCCGGCTGCCGACACCGGCTTCCCTCCGGGACCTGGGCTTCCCTCACGCCTGGGCCCCACCCACCCACCGCAGCCTAGGCCTCCCTCTTTGGGGCAATCATAGAGCCCCCCAATTGATTGCTATGCCAGCCAGTGGCCTGGGCCTCCCTCTTCTGGGCGATCATGGGGCAATGGCCGGGCCCCCAACCAATTGCATCACACCTGCCGTGGCTGGCCTGGCACCAGTGGGTGTCAGCGTGGTCCCGGGTGGTCGTTTCGCTGGTAAGCTGTCCGGTCGATTTGCATATTACACTTTTACTATATAGGGTTAGGTGAATGGTTGATCATCATACATTTTTTTAAATATGTATATTTTACTGATTTGAGAGAGAAACATTAATGAGAGAGAAACATCGGTCAGCTGCCTCCAGCGTGCCCCACACTGGGGATTGAGCTGCAACCTGGGCATGTGCCCTGACTGGAAATCAAACCTTGACCTGTTCATGGGTCGACACTCAACCACAGAGCCATGTTGGCTGGGCAGTGATAATACTTTTTATTGACATCTTTGAAATGCAGCTAATTCAAAGAATGTAGGGAGGGTGAAGAAAATGAGTCAAAGGTAATTTAAAATTTATCATTATATTTCATAAAACTTCTGAAGGGGGACAATAGCAAAGTACATTTACTGATTTAAAATTCATCTCTCATTTTTTACTTAATTCATGAAAGTATATGCGAATAGTAAATTAGTAAAGCAGAGAAAACAGAAGGTACATAACATGCTCCCCAAAACAATAGTCCATGCATTTAATTGCTATGTTGATAATTTAAAATACATTGTACCTGTAGCTAGTTTGCATTATTTTACCCCATTATTAACTTACCATTGTGATCCTCAGGTTCCAGTTTCATTGCTGAAGTATGCACCAAACAACGGTGGCCTGAATCCGCTCTTTGGCCCTCAACAGGTAGCCATGCTGAACCAGCTCTCCCAACTCAACCAGCTTTCTCAGATCTCCCAGTTACAGGTGCGTGGAGTGCTGGCCTGTCCCGCGGTGTGCATTCAGTGTGTCCCCTGTGGGCTAGACTGCAGGAGGTGGTGCAGGGGGCATACCAGCAGCCATGATTCTCATGGAGCTTCCAGTGTGTCCGTGAAGGAGATGGTGAGCCCAGTGGGCATGATGCTATGAGAGCAAGCCCAGCCGAGTCGGGGGTGGCGCTGGGGGTAGAGTGATGAGGAAGAATTTTTCTGATGAAGTAGAAGTTTAGATTGAACAGATCTGCTGGAGGCCAGAGTCCAGGAAGAGATTGTGTTCGATTAGGCAGGACTTGTTGGCACCGATCAGATGAAGCCGTGCCTCTGCAGGTCCACGTGCCACAGTCACTGAAGCTTGATCTGTGATGGCGTGGCACTGACAGTCTGCACTCTTCCCCGCAGCGATTTTTAGCACAGCAGCAAAGGACGCAGAGTCAGAGAAGCGTGCCTTCTGGGAACCGGCAGCAGCAAGACCAGCAGGTAGGTCCAAGTCTTCCCCTCGCTGTGCTGACCCGCCCCTCACATCACTTCCATTGTAACGAGACTCACAAGGCCTTCCTGAAAACGTAATGCAGCCGGTTGTTCACTAAGTCCTCTGTTTGCCCAGAGTTATACCAGCTGGTACAGGGTGACTGTGCACCTTCTGAGGAGAGGGAAGTGGATGAAAAAATGAAGGGGAATATGTGGGTATCTGGAAAGACTTCACAGTTTTTCCCAATTGTTTTGTCATTTTAAGGGTCGACCTCTTAGTGTGCAGCAGCAGATGATGCAACAGTCCCGCCAACTTGACCCAAACCTGTTGGTGAAGCAGCAGACGCCGCCATCTCAGCAGCAGTCACTCCATCAGCCAGCCATGAAATCTTTCCTTGAAAATGTCCTGCCTCACACTACACCTGAGCTGCAAAAAGGGCCATCTCCAGTAAATGCTTTCAGCAACTTCCCTATAGGTGGGTTTCTCCTTGGCCACACGGTTAGCTGGTGCGTGGAAATCCCCGACCTGGCAGGGCGTTTCCCTCGTGAAGACAACGCTGATCCATTAGCTGTTCCCTTTTGTGGGTGTAGCCTTCATGCTTCAGGGAACATGCTTCATGCTCTCTCTTCAAGAAAACCACACTGTTTCAAAAACACCACATTCATATTTGAATGGGTTAGAATAAAGATAATATTTCTCTTAAGACCCTCAGGTATTTAATTGTAGGATATGAAGGGAAGTGGGAAGGGCCAGAGAGATAGATACTGAGCAGTGCTGCTTTGGCAAAACAGCTGAGAACCAGTAGCATTGTAGTTTTCAGAAGCTAGAAAGTTGACTATTGTCTAGATATTTATACATGATTACTGGGGTAACTGTAGGAAATGGGGGTTGCCTTTGTCACATTTCCTGTAGCTTTCCCTTCCCTTTCTCACTATGTCTCCAGACTTGTACTCCCGCTGGAAATGTCAGGCTTGTACCTGTTCCCCTGCCTTAGGTCCCTTTTCTCCTTATGCCTTCGATTCTATTTTGACCCTTGTTTGATCCCATCCTGGTCATTTTCCCTTTTATGTCTCTGCCCTGACAATGGTTTCTTGTAACGCAGCTTTGTTGGTTGCTCACCCTGCTGGTCCAGCTGTGGTGAAGATAGTTTGTTTCCTTGCACCTTCTGGGCTGTGGGCAAGGGTGGGGCCTGCTCCGGCTGCTCCTTCGCTCTTGCTGAGCTGACGCAGGATTGGCTCTCCCTGGTATTGCCATGGGCTCTCAGCGGGGGCCTACGTAGCACTTTGAGTCCTGGGAACTGTTCACTGTCTCTACATTCCCAGCTGTGGTTTCCTTGTCAGTGACCACTGCACGTGGTGACCAGGCGATCCCAGAAACAACAGTGTATGTGGGAGTAGTAAAAGAGTGCCACGGACATTGAGAGGTTTGGGTCTCAGCAAAGGGAAGAGATGCACTGTGTGGCTGCATGCTGGTCATATACATTGGGCCAGTGAGGAGGTCACTGTACAGTGGAATCTTGTTTCTCAAACATCTCCCATCTTGAACAATTCGCTTCTCAACCGGACAGCCCTTTCATGCTGATGCCTGTATGATCAGTCACACATCTCTCAGGTGACAAAGGAGAGAATGCACAAATATGAGTCAGGTTACCACTGTTAACATCTCAGGATATTGTGCTGTGAATATTTTTATGTTTTGTTGCTTTTGTTAAATTTTCATTTTTTTTACTGTACATTTTTTTGTTAAATATTCATTTACATTTCATGTCCTTTTTGTTTTTAAAGTGTTTATAGATTAAACAGTACAATAGACATGTACAGTACATAAGAAAGGTTAAAACGGTTATTTGGGGATCTGGAATGGATTAATTCAATTTACATTATTTATAATGGGAAAAAATGATTCGGTTTTCCAACAGCCTTCCGGAACAAAGTAAGTTCCAGAAACAAGGTTCCACTGTATATGGATTTCCTGTCCAGGCTGGCTTCACAGCAAGAGATACTTTTTCCTGATTAAAAAAGTCTGCTTAGCCTATGCAAACACCAGGATGGTTCTCTAAATCAGTCATGAAAAACTGGAGCCTGTTGCCCAGATTTGGCCAGCTGCCTGATTTTGTAAATAAAGTTTTATTGGAACATAGCCCTGTTCTTTCATTAACATATTTTCTGTAGCTTTTGTGCTGTAAAAACAGTCTTATAGAAACAGACCTTGTGGCCCCAGAGCCTAAGATGTTTACTCTCTGAACCATTAAAGAATTTGCCGCCCTAACCGGTTTGGCTCAGTGGATAGAGCGTCAGCCTGTGGACTCAAGGGTCCCAGGTTCGATTCTGGTCAAGGGCATGTACCTTGGTTGTGGGCACAACCCCAGTAGGGAGTGTGCAGGAGGCAGCTGATCGATGTTTCTCTCTCATCAATGTTTCTAACTCTCTATCCCTCTCCCTTCCTCTCTGTAAAAATTCAATAAAATATATTTAAAAAAAAAAAAAGAATTTGCCACTCTTGGGTCTAATTGATGGGTCCAGAGAATAACAACTGTAATTTCTCTTTTCAAAAATAGATATGATATTAGAGAATTCGTGTTAAAGTTCTTAAGTCTAGCTGATCTAATATCCTGTGAACTGTCATGAAACCAAAGTATTTAAAACTGTTTGTTTTTAAAACTTTAGGATAACCAGCTGGATATGTGTTAAAGATCTGACTTCATTTTTAATAAGTATCTCAGAGGATTCTGATGTTGACTGTCCCCAGATCACATTTTAAGAAACATTGGAGGAATGGGTCCATTTTCTGACCACAGTACTAAAGATAGACATTTCCATCCTTGTTCCATGAGACTAATCCTGAGATGTCATTGTCAGAGTTGGAGTAAATTGCACCTTAGAGTATGCGGGTCTGGCCCTGAGGTGCAGTTGTTAGAGCACGACAGTTCTTTTGTTTGTTTGTTTGTTTATTTAAATACTAGAGGCCCGGTGCACAAAATACATGCACAGGTAGGGTCCCTAGGCCTGGCCGGCAATCAGGGCCAATCGGGGCCTTCCAGCTGCCAGCCAGGGCCTGCCTTCGCTCTGTGCCACCCCCTGGTGGTCCACGCACGTCACAAGCGATCGAACTCCCGGTCAAACTCCCCCTCGGGGACACTTTGCATATTAGCCTTTTATATAGTTAAATATATTTTTATTGATTTCAGAGAGGAAGGGAGCGAGATAAAAATGTCAGTGATGAGAATCACTGATTGACCCCTCCTGCACACCCCACACTGGGGATTGACCCCGCAACCCGGGCATGTGCCCTGACAATCTTCTTTGACTGGCCAGCGAGTTGAAAATTATTCAGTTTGCAAGCAAAAGATAGCAACTGAAAGTGATCATATATAATATTTTATGCATGGTACTCTTGGAAAGTAGCTAAAGAGAGATATCTTATTAGAGATAGGCTTATAAACTTTAATATTTGGCCTCTTTAAATTTTTTTTTCTTATTCTGCCAAGGAATCCTATATAATAAAAGGGTAACATGCAAATCAACTGAACGGTGGAATGACCAGTCACTATGACATGCACTGACCACCAGGGGGCAGACGCTCAATGCAGGAGCTGCCTCCTGGTGGTCAGTGCACTCCCACAGGGGGAGCACCGCTCAGCCAGAAGCCGGTCTCATGGCTGGCGAGCGCAGCGACAGTGGTGGGAGCCTCTCCCGCCTCCGCGCCAGAGCTAAGGATGTCCGACTGCCGCTTAGGACATCCCCCAAGGGCTTCCGGACTGCTAAAGGGCACAGGCCAGGCTGAGGGACCTCCCCTCCCCCTGAGTGTATGAATGTTGTGCACCGGGCCTCTAGTTTAAAAATAATCAAAATTATGTGGAGAAATAGTTTCCCACAGATAATGCGGTTTTATAGTAGTAACAGTTTTATGGTTTGAAAACGTATTATTGAGTATCAGAATAACTACGTAGGAGTTCTGCGTTGTGCCCTCTGGTAACCTCACTGTGGCTCTTTCTCCCCACACTGTGTCTGCATGACATTGGCCAGGGACAGAGTGTCGGTTCCACCTGCCCGGCCTTTGTAATTATTGGCTGTGCCACATTTGCAGGATTATCTCTATTAAGGAATTCAGGCAAGATTGAAAACATTACTTAGTTTTTCTAGGAAGTGCAAGTTGTACACGAAGAGGAACATGCTATATTTTATAAATTTTTTAATTGTTATTTTATTTTTAAGGCTTGAACTCAAACTTGAATGTAAATATGGATATGAACAGTATTAAAGAGCCACAGTCAAGACTAAGGAAGTGGACTACAGTGGACAGCATTTCTGTGAACACATCTTTGGATCAAAACTCCAGCAAACATGGTATAAAATATATTCTTACCTTAAAAAACAACAACTGTGGAATATTAACTTTAGGCCTTTATTTTAAATACATATTTTTAAAAGTACTTTATTAATAAATCTTAGTTGAAATTAAAAAAGCAAAATTAACCTTTATAATGTTGTTACACAAAATAGAAATCAGATTATACATTTTTTAAAAAAAAATTATTTCCTTTTTGATGGTCTTTTAGTTTTTTGCAATTGATTTTATTGTTCTAATGTTCTACTTGTTAACATTTACACAATTTAATGTAATGTAGGATATTAAACACTTCCACCATAATTTGATTTCTAGCATTTTCTTATATATTGACACATTTTCTTTATATATTTTGTTATGTGTAAATCACATAGATTCAGTATTCTTTTCACCAGTTAATTACAGTTTTTAAATATTTTCATCTTATTTAATATCCATTCATCTAGCCACTAGTTAATAGACTACCTTCTGCTTTCCCAGGACTGTTCCTGGGATGTATAGGTACATATGTACATACACAGTTGAGTATGTAAGCAAGTGAAAAAGTCAGAACCCACTGGAGGATTGAACAGGGAATGACAGTGATGGGTATGGCTTTAGAGAGACTCATCACGGGCAGAGTCTGCAAGTTCACCAGCTGAATGAGAGAGAACAGTAAAGAGTGTGTGTGGCACATGAGCCCTGACCGGTGTGTTCAGTGGTTAGAGCGCCGGCCCACGCACCAAAGGGTTGAGGGTTCACTCCCCACCCCTATGGGGGCTTGTGCAGGAAGTGACCAATCAGTGTATCTCTCCCTCTCTCCCCCCCCCTCCCTCCTCTCCCCTCCGTCCCTTCCACTCTGACTGAAAAGCAATGGAAAAAAATACCCTCGAGTGAGGATTAACACTCCCCCCCCCCCCCCAAAAAAATAGAATTAGCTAGAAGAGGAAGCCAGAAAAGAAGGGAAGAGAATTGGTGGAATGACCACATCAGGTCAGGGGCAGGTCATGCCCTGGCGAGTGGCATGAGGGCCTGGTGAGGTCCTGCTCTGCCGCCCTCAGTGACTGGCACAGGAATTTGGAGGCTGTGACCTGCCTCCAGGGGAACCTGTGTTTCACCAGAAGCTCCAGCTAGAGCAGCTCAAGTCCATGAACCAGAGCTCCTCCCACCTACGGAAACAAGGCTCGTGGCCAGGTCCTGGCCCTCCTTTCTCACCTTGCCCTCCCATTGCAGTAACTTGTGCGTCCTCCCATCAAGTGATTGAAGCTGGAAACTTAGAGATGTTCGCTTTGTAGTCCATGTCCATTGAGATAATTTACATATCTACAACGTTTTCCAAAGTGTACGATTCAGTGGCTTTCAGTGCATTCTCAGTACTGCATGCATCACCACAATCCTTTTCTGAACGTTTTCTTGACCCCAGAAGAGCCTCTCAGGTGTCACTCTTCCCGCCTCCACTTGTCCATCTCTCCTCGCCATTAGCAAAAGCTCATCCTGTGCGCGTACACTCGTCTCTGCTGCACACTTGCTGTGAGTGGTAGCAGGTGCTGTCTGGTCTTTGTGAGTAGCATTTTGGCTTAGCACAGTGCTTGCCAGGCTCACTCGTGTTGCAGCATGCCCAAGTGCTTCATTCCTCCTTCCTTCCTTCAGCAGTCGACCGCCGTTTGGGTCCGGGAGATATTCTTGAGTTCTTCCTTGCTCCCACCGCCACATCCAGTCCACCTGTGACGAGTGCCCCTTCCACTGTCTCCCGACGTCAGCCCACTTCCCTGCACACCTGCCTTCCAGGGACCCGGAACATAGTCCCAGTCTCACTTCTCTTAAAACGCTTCAAGGCGAGGTCCTCCTTGCTGTGTCCGACAAAGTCCTGCGTGAGCATGCTACCCCTCGTGCCTTCCAGGACGGCTGGTCTACAGCAGTGAGGCCTGGGCCACCTTCGATTCCAGACGTTTAGAACAGCAGCCTCAGCATCCCTCCCTTCGAGATCAGGCCCCATCCTCCATGTTGCTCACAAAATGGTCTTTCAGTTCTCAGACTGCTGCTCCGTTCCTCTCCTCAGGTCCTTATAGGCTGCACCTGCACCTAGAATCCCACCCCAACCTTTTGCATGAGGGCTCAGCCCTTCCTCGCCTTATGCTCTGTCCTTCCATCGCTGTTCACTTGGTCACCTCTTTGTGAGAATCCACTGTCATTAAGGGCAAGGACTCTATCTCACTCGGCTTTCTGTGTCCAGCAACTGGCCTGTCCTAATGAGAAAACGCTGTTTGCCACTGTGTAAAGCATTACTCATTCTAAAATGAGCTCAGGGATGGGCATGGAGGATAGATCTCAACACAGAGGGTCATTCCTAAATGGTAGCTGTGCTTTGATGGGATTTCACACTCGTAACAGATGCCTTTACCAGTGCCATGTAGTCCCCAGGGGTGGAGTCTAGGGGAGAAATGTAAATGTCCTGGTGGAAAAGATCTTCACTGTCTCCTTACCTATACATTCTTGGGTTCCTGCTCTTTGCCACTCAGGATGTTTTTTGGGGGAGCAGGGGGTGTTGATAGAAATAAGTATATTTTTTTAAAATTTAAATTCTTTATTGTTTAAAGTATTGCATAAGTCTTCTTTTTCCCCCATTGACCTCTCCCAGCTGCTCCCAACCCCCAGGACGTGCCCTCACCCCCCTACTGTCTGAGTTATGCTTATATGCATGCATACAAGTCCTTTGGTTGATCTCTTATCCCCTCTTCCCCTGCCTTTCCTCTTAGGTTGGATGGTCTGTTCGATGCTTCTATGACTCTGGCTCTATTTTTGTTCATTATATTCCACAAATGAGTGAGATCATGTGATATTTATCTTTCTCTGACTGGCTTATTTCGCTTAGCATAATGCTTTCCAGGTCCATCCATGCTGTTGCAAATGGTAGGAGTTCCTTCTTTTTTACAGCAGCGTAGAATTCCATTGTGTAGATGTACCACGGTTTTGTAATCTTCTCATCTGCTGATGGGCACTTGGGCTGTTTCCAAATCCTAGCTATTGTAAATTGTGCTATGAACATAGGGGTGCATATATCCTTTCTGATGGGTATTTCTGATTTCTTGGGATATATTCCTAGAAGTAGGAAACTGAGTCAAATGGGAGTTCCATTTTTAATTTTTTGAGGAAACTCCATACAGTTTTCCACAGTGGCTGCACCAGTCTGCTTTCCCACCAGCAGTGCACGAGGGTTCCTTTTTCTTCACATCCTCGCCAGCACTTGTCATTTGTTGATGATATCAGGACGTTCTTGACTGCAGCTCTTTCTTCCCCCAGTACCTCTCATTCACCCCCAGCAGGAATCCCACAAAGGGTGCACTGTGCTTGTTCTTAGTTTAGGCCGCAGTACAAGTGTCTTCATGACTTGGCAATAATTTTGTACTCTTATCCCCGTCTGTCACTCACGCCCTTCTTGGAATGACATGAACCGTGGTGGTATCAGCTCTCAGCCGTGCATCTTCACACACCGCAGAGCACAGGACGGACCTTGGTCATGTATTTTGCTCCCATCTCATGGTCATATTTCTCCTTATAGGTGCTATTTCAAGTGGTTTCAGGCTGGAAGAGTCTCCGTTTGTTCCTTATGACTTCATGAACAGCAGTACTTCGCCAGCCAGCCCTCCAGGCTCAGTGGGAGATGGCTGGCCACGTGCCAAATCGCCCAATGGCTCTAGCAGTGTTAACTGGCCACCAGGTAAGATGCCAGCAGCTTCTGTCATGACTGGGTAATGGTTTAGCCCAGTTCTGGCTGTTGGACTGAGTGCTCGGGATACAAATGAATCTGCCCTGTGTCCAGTACTGCCTTACGCTCCAGCAGTGAGCGTGGGACTGTCCGCCACTGGCACTCAGGCTCTGTCTCACCTGTGCCAGGGAGCCTCCTGGGCAGCATCTCAGCTGTGCCGCAGAGTAGGCAGAATGGCTCCCGTGGCCTGCACCGCCTGCTCGGTTGCTGTGGCCTTGTGCCTGGTAATAGAGCACTGTAGGATGTTACTGTTTGAGGTATACAAACCCAGAGCATTGGGTCCTGTTGTAAAAACCTGCAAGTTATTCATAAATAACAGCCTGTGTTCATCTCGTTTTGTTACCGAATCAGAATACTTGCGAATTACATAGGTTTTAGGAGTAAAAATTTTACATTATTTAGTAATGGATTTTAAAATGGTGATTAAGCCTGAACTAATTTAAAGTTTTCATTTCCAGAATTCCGCCCTGGTGAACCATGGAAAGGTTATCCAAACATTGACCCAGAAACTGACCCTTACGTCACTCCTGGCAGTGTCATAAACAATCTTTCAATTAACACTGTGCGGGAAGTTGACCACCTCAGGGACAGGAACAGTGGTACGTAGGCGGGTACACTTCCGTTTCTGGACAGCATGGTGTAAGGGTGGCTCAGAGTAGGTGTGAGGCCTCAGCAGCAACGTCACCAGCACATCTCAGCCCCTGACGCCCAGGAAACCGGGCAGTGGGAGCAGAAGGGTCTCTTGTCCCGTAGGCGACTCCTCGGCACTTTAAGTGAGGAGGATTCATTCTCACTTGATACGGTAAACACACATGTGACGTTAACAGAGGACCAACAACTGGTCGCCTTCCAGTCATTGTATTAGCAGCTGCAGGCTGTTGCCTCCTTTACACTGTTGTGGTTATTAAGAAATGGGTGTTTTTTGTAAAAGGTGTGTTTTTGTTATTATTTATTTATACACTGGATATTAAAGACTGTCATCTGGAAAAGCAATTTGTCTCTCAAAGAGTGGAAATAATACCAATTTTAAGGATCCCTATAGTCCAGATGCACTTTTTAATGGGTTATCAAATAAAATCATCCTACTATGTGCACGTGGTTATATTTACTATATTTCGTGGGTGCACCGGAAGGAAGGAGAAGGAAATGAGAGTATTTTCTGTTCTTATAACATTTATCCTTCCATCTGCCCCTTTAAACAATGTTTAATAAAGATGCCAGTCTGCATCTTACATTAGACGTGTCATCGGCGAGCAGGTGTTTGCCATATCACAGTGGTGAGGAGTCGTCCTTCCAGCACAGTTGGGCAGACAGCTCTGCAGAAGTAGGGAGAGCCACTGCCTTCCCAGGGGAAGGAGTAGGGGCAGCCACAAGGCATCCTCGTGTCCTGGTGGCTCATGGGAGACATGCTCGCAGAGATGGTGGCTTCTGATCTGTGGGAGATTCTGAAAGTCGGGGGGAGGAGGGAGGGTTAGTTTTGATATCAAGAGAAACCACTGAAAGTTTTGAGTGGGAGAGTCAACCTTTATTCAAGGTGGGTGAGCAGTTGCATTGGAGTGGGAGACCCAGCAGGAGCTGTTAGAGCGATCAGATAATGGTCAGTCTGGAGCTAAACTAGAGAAAATGGTCATGGGCTAGGTTTCGGAGACTGAATCTGGAGCGCGGTGGAGGAGGAGAAAGGCCTGACCAGGCCGAGCTGTCCAGTGAGACAGCTGTCAGCATGCTGTTTGGAGGGCGAGAAAGAAGGTGCAGCCTTGGGCAGCGTCTGTGAGCCTGAGCACGCCTGTCCTTTCTCGAGACGGCTGTGAAGTGGCGGTTTTGCTGGGCGCTTTTGCTTATTCTAAGGCACCATGTCGCTTACTCTGGGAATAACTAATTGGGCTCTTCCCCCACATAGGGTCATCCTCATCCTTGAACACCACGCTGCCTTCAACTAGTGCCTGGTCATCCATTCGTGCCTCCAACTACAACGTTCCCCTCAGCAGTACAGCACAAAGCACTTCAGGTGGGCGGGGCGGGGCGGGGGAGTGGGCCCTCTCCCCTCTCTGCTGAGGTCACGCTCTCGGCAAGCTCTCCACTCTGGTGGAGCAGTGCTGTCTGTTGACCGCACACCCGCTTCCGTGAGGCCGCAGCCAGGAAACTAGCTTCCTCTCTCCCCCTCTCTCTCTCTCTCTCTTTCTCTCTCTCTCTCTCTCATATATTTTTATTGATTTCAGAGAGGAAGGAAGAGGGAGAGATAGAAACATCAATGATGAGAGAGAATCATTGATCGGCTGTCTGCGGGGTCGGGTTTGGAGGTGAAGGAGCACTTTCTTGGCTTGTTGTTTTCTTGGGCAGTTTGGTTAGATTTAGGGGTTTTTAATAGAGTCTCACTTTGTTTGATTTGGTTTCAGCGGGAGAGTAGATGTTACTATTTAAATTTGATCTTTTCTAAAAGCAATATCTCCCCCCTCCCACTTTTTGTTCCCTTTGAGTAGCCAGAAATAGCGATTCCAAATTGACGTGGTCTCCGGGGTCAGTCACAAACACCTCTCTGGCCCATGAGCTGTGGAAGGTCCCTTTGCCACCTAAAAACATCACTGCTCCATCCCGCCCGCCTCCGGGGCTCACTGGTCAGAAGCCTCCCTTGTCTACGTGGGATAATTCTCCTCTGCGTGTAGGTGGAGGATGGGGAAATTCTGACGCCAGGTATACCCCAGGTAAGATGAGGTGCCGAGCACTGGCCAGCACGCAGGCTGGTGTGACAGGGGCAGTGCCCTCTGTCAAGGGGGCTAGAACTAGAACAGCATGTGGCTCCTACTGCACGCTCTTCTCGGTCTCCACGTCACCCGGTTCACCTAAGAACACTTGGCAGACAGTGGTGAGTGAGTGGAATGGGGCTCCTTTCTTTGAGAAGTTCCTCACTTGCTCCTCTTAAATGTGTGCTAACTTCTCGCTCCTGACCAGCCTTCAGAGCACACCACATGTGGCACACAGAGCAGAAGCCGCCACAGTAGGGTCGGGAAAGCCTGGCCTTGATGTAGGGACTCATAAAATGTATTGCAGGGTTTTTGTTTTTTTAATTTTTTTTTTTTTTATCGATAGCGAGAGAGAGAGAGGAAGGGAGAGGGATAGAAACATTGATCGGCTGCCTCCTGCACAACTCCCACTAGGGATGGAGCCCACAACCCAGGCAGGTGCCCCCGCCGGGAATGGAACTGTGACCTCCTGGTTCATAGGTCAGTGCTCAACCACTGAGTCATGCCAGCCGGGCTAACCAGAGACATTTGAGAGGAACGGGTGCTGCTAGTCAGACAGAGCCAGCGGGCATAAAGCAGACTGTCTCAGGAAAGGGGCACAGGGCTCCTGCTCCTGCTCCTGCACATGACCAGCACTGCACTGCCCGGCTCCCCAGCACACAGCCCCGGGGTGAACTCCGAGCTGTCTGCCGGTTCTTACCTCATTATGCGCTGCCCCTGGACTGTACCAAACTTTGTCATCTCCAGGCTGAAAATGGTAATATCTCAATAATTTCTGATTTTTAGACAGGTGATTGGCTGAAATAAAACTTACAGCGTTTCCTTTGGGAGAAGTTTTGATTACATGAAAAGAATACTTGAGTCTGTTTTAAGCTACTAAATGCAAATTAATGTAATGGGTGTTGTGTGTACGTTGTTCTTTCTGGCCACAGCCACCTGGGGACCAGCTGCTGTAAGTGGCTGGTGTATAGTGAGGGGATGCCTGAGAGCCTGCTCTAAGGAGGCTTGGTGGAGTTGAGTGCGATCAGGAAGCCAAGCAAAGCAGAGGGAGCAGCATAAGGCTCAGACCTGGGGGCGCACTGGGGCTCCCTATTGGACTCAGAAGGTTCCAAGAGCCGTGTGCAGGGAGAAGTGGGTGGAGCTACGTCCCAAGCTGTACGGAGTGTCTGTGAGGCACCTGGGAGCAGTTGTAAACTGGGCTGACTTGATCACATCTTCAAGGTCTGCTGCTGGGAGAGAGCAGAAAGCAGTGGCATGCTCCCGTGGTGACCCAGACAAACACAGGGCTGTCTGCTCAATTGCCAGCTCGAGTGTCCCTCAGAGGGGGACACTCATGCCAGTTCATCAGAGGACACTGGAGAGGCCTTCCCCAAGTGGTAGTCTTTTGAGATAGATTTAGCTTCATAAATGAAAATATCCCAAAGGGAGGCCTTCTTTGTGCCTCACTAGCCAGGAGCCCCGTGACCCCCACGGATAATGATGGGACTGGGATGTGCTTGTCCTAAGTTATCACTCCAGCCACAGTCTCAGGAAACTGACTTGTTCTCTTTCTTCCTTGTTCAGGGTCCAGCTGGGGTGAGAGCAGCTCAGGGAGAATAACAAATTGGCTTGTTCTAAAAAACCTTACACCTCAGGTAAGGGCACGGGCACTGGTGTGCGGACGCGCGGGGGCCTGGGAGAGGAGGTCTCCGGCTTCTTAAGTGGAGGAGAGGGCTGCCGGGCCTGAGCGGAGGCAGGGCTGGCAGAGGAGACGGCTTCAGGTCCCAGGCGGGCTGCGGACTGCTGCAGCCCTTCTGCCTTGGGAAATGTGCCGATTCCCTGGTCTTAGCCCAAGACGGGCAGTAATGTGGGCTAGGACCAGGGCTGGGCAGTTCACCAGGCCAGCAGATGAGCTTGGTGCACTTGGAGAGCCCTGGTCTGCCCTGTTCAGTGGGGCCATGTTCTTCGTTTCTGAGCCACCCCGCTTGGAGGCTTATGTTAGATCCCACCCTTCTCCCACAGGGAGCAGGGCCTTGATGGGTCCTGCCTCAGGGCAGGGGAGAGAAGACTGGAAGCCACAGCAGGGCAATGGCTAAGGAATTGGGGACCTGGGAAATGTCCCGGGGTCCAGAGGCCACAGGGGTATGGCTCTGGGCCTAGTGGAGGTGGGGAGGGGGCACCGCACCCCACCACAGCAGTGAGTCCCAGGGGAAAGTAGCACCAGGAGTGAAACATCTCAGGCAAGAGGGAGGACAAGAGTCCCATCCCGGGACAGTTTCCCTGGTGTCCTCGTGCCGCGCGGCGCAGCTAACTGGCACTCACCAGGGGAAAGTAGCACCAGGAGTGAAACATCTCAGGCGAGAGGGAAGACGAGAGTCCCATCCCGGGACAGCTTCCCTGGTGTCCTCGCGCGGCGCAGCTAACTGGCACTCGCACTGTCTCCTAGATCGACGGCTCGACTCTGCGCACCCTGTGCATGCAGCATGGCCCCCTGATAACATTCCACCTGAACCTCCCGCACGGAAACGCTTTGGTCCGCTACAGCTCGAAGGAAGAGGTAGTGAAGGCACAGAAGTCTCTGCACATGTAAGTTGGCTGCTCTGTGCACCACCCAGGAGCCCTCCCGCCTGGAGAGCTTGGGGTGAGAGCACACCTCCCTCAGCGCCTGGTCTGGTGGCCCCAGAACATCCCCGGCACTGCGGCCCTGTGGGATGGTTTTGCAGGCACGTGTTCATGCAGGGAGGAGGGAGGGTGTGCTGGGTACCTGGTGTGTCCTAGACACGCTGGTGCCAGCCCCACTTGAATCCCTGGGAGCCCCCGGTGGCTGGGTCCTCACGTGTGCGTCTCCCTCCCCAGGTGTGTGCTGGGGAACACTACTATTCTCGCTGAGTTTGCCAGTGAAGAGGAGATCAGTCGTTTCTTTGCACAAAGTCAGTCTCTGACCCCTTCCCCTGGCTGGCAGTCCCTCGGGTCCAGCCAGAATCGGCTGGGCTCCCTCGACTGTTCCCACCCGTTCTCCAGCCGGACTGATCTCAGTCACTGGAATGGTGCTGGGCTGGCGGGGACTAACTGTGGAGACCTCCATGGCACTTCCCTCTGGGGGACCCCCCACTATTCCACAAGCCTGTGGGGCCCTCCAAGCAGCAGTGACCCCCGAGGAATGAGCAGCCCATCCCCCATCAATGCTTTTCTTTCTGTTGACCACCTCGGTGGGGGTGGAGAGTCCATGTGACAGGTAGAGGTAGACTCGTGACCGTGACCGCAACCTCAAGATGCAAAGGAAAGGGGCACTAAGTTGAGCTCGCCGCCTGCAGCCGGGGCGCCTGTGGGAACAGCTCTTCTCTGCACATTTTCCACTTTGTTTTCCCCGAAACATATCAGTTGAATACTTGAATCATGCAGGCCAATACTATAATGTGAAGGTGTCTCTCGTTACACTCCCACTGGCGCCATACGTGCTGACCGCGTAGTGAGCTCACCTGTGCGAATTCATCATGTTTAGCCTTTGGGTTCTTTTTTTTTTTTTTCCCCCTATTCCCACACCCCCACCCTTATTTTTTTTTTTTTCCAAAACCATTGTTTGGGCTGATAACGTATGAGCTTTTACCTTTGCACTGAATGATGTTCTCTCCGTCTAATCGGCAATATGGGGGGGCAGCTGTTCCGTGTGATGTTTACTCAAGGATGTCCTTAAGGTGTGCGCTCTCCACTATGCCTTGACGTCCGCTACCTTACTGTGTGTCGTGGAGTTGGAGATCACGTTATGATGCTGACTTAGGACGATAATGAAAGTGTTGCACCCGTTTCTTCATGTTCTAAAACTAAAGAATTTCGCTCTGCAGTTTGAAAAACTGTGGCCACAGCTGTGACTTGCAGCCCGCCTGCACCGGGGGGGCCCTGCACTTTGAATGGGCTTTCCATTTTCTTTTGAAGGCTCTCACGTTGACCTTCTTGTTTACAGATTTTTTTGTTTGTTTTTTGAGAAAAAAAAAATGTTTACTCTTCCATCATTAAAAAAAAAAAAATTTAAAAGACAAAAAAAAAAGAGGAGGATTTAAAAGATGCTTTCTATCTCTGGGAAAAGGAGCAGCATTTGGCCATGTTCTTGTTTTCTATTCCTGTCCTAAATCAAAGAGCATGGTTCTCAGGAAAACCGGGTCCCCAGTCAAACAAAAACAAAACCTTGTAGTTTCTTATAGGAAAAAAGGAAACCCCCAAGTTTTAGCACTGATACTATGTATTGCTCTGTTAAAGAATTTTCTCTGCCAAAAAAAAAAGAAAAAACAAAAAAACGCTTCAAGCTGGAGTTTGACGTTCTGCTTCAGATGCTGTCTTTTTATTAGTGTGATGATGGTTTGCTAATGATCAGTAGGGAATCATTTTTGTAATTCCATCAAGTGGCTCTGTTTCTGCTGTCGTGACTGTGTTATGTCTAATGTTGTACCTTAAAGCCGAAATCAGTAACTATGCATCCTGTAAGCACGGTTTTGGGCTTACAGAGTCGTTCATTGTAGAAAGGAAATTTTAAATGTTGTTGCAAACTAACGAGTTACACCATTTTTACAGTTTCTTTCTCTCCTCCCCCCTTTTTTGCCCACAAATGGTATTATAATGCTTGCTTAGTCAAAGGAGAGACTAAACAAGGGTAAAAATTTTAACACACAGAATTTGCCATCATTTCATTGCCTTGATTCTAACTGTTTGTGTCCTATGATGCAAAAGAAGTCAGTGGCTTTTAACTGTTTACAAATAGAATGTGATTGTAAAATGTACAGTTTGGTTGTGTTTAATTATGAAATTTCTTCAGATATAATAAACCATGACTTTTTGGCTGCTCAACATCAATTGTCTCTTTTTTGTGAATTTATTTGTACGCTCTTTTTTATAATGAAAGTTTTCAAGTTGCTATGTATGAGGGTTCTCATAGAGCAACCGATTAAAAATATAAGCAAATATTGGAACATTTTAACTGAACTTATCCACAATCTCACCCTGAAATAATGTGAGAACAATGGGAGACAGTAGCTGGCTCCCGCCTGCCCTCCGCGCCTGTGGGACCTGTTGCTCAGCGCTCCTGTGACTCATCTTCCCTGCCATCCGTGCCCATCGCAGGCCTCAGCAGACACGCGGAGCAAGAGGCTCACTGCCCGGCAGTGTCTAGTGTTAAGCTCAGACCTCTGTTACCAAGCAGGAGCCGCCGGACTGGCCCCCTCCCGCTCCAGCGGGCTCCGGCGGCCTGTGCTCGCAGCGCCAGGCTTCACTGCGGCCACTTGCCAGGTGTAAGCCGTGTTCCGTGCATTCGATGTGTATTGACTTCCACACTGGTTTTTCCAAAAACCAAAGGTAGCTTTGAAAAACCACGTCTGGAAATGTTTGGGACGTCACGCTAATTGACCTTTGGGGCTTTGAGTAGTATATAATTGACTTCATAACTGCGTTAATTGTATTGTTCAAGTGTTTGGGAGTTTTTTGCGCTTGTTATGTGGAAATAAAGTGTTTGATTAAAAAAATTAGCAAGTGGTTGATTTTTGCTTGGTCCTTCAATAATACAGCGCTGCTCCCTAAGACACTGCGCTTCACCGAAGCCCACTTTCATCTCTCCCACCTGCCCCTTCATCCCGCTGGGAGTCTGACATTCCCCGGGGTCCTGGTGCAGGTCACTGACCGCCTGCAGGAGCCCAGCCACCCGTCCACATGTACGCCAGAGCACGGCCAGTCATTTCCGAAGGTGGCTCATGGTGCTCCCGCCACCCGAGGTGCTCCTGCTGCTGTGCTGGGGCATGTGCGGGGCTGACACTGCCTCACCCTCCCAGACGTTCCCGCTGTGTTCCCGTCCCCCAGGTGCCTCCGCTCCTTGCTGCTCCCGTTGCCACAAGTGTCTTTCTGTCCCAGCAGGACCTCCAGGTCCTGTGCCAGGTGACAAGGAAGCTCCTGCTCAGATGTGTGGTCACCTGGTCAGACACATGGTAGTTGCTCAATAGGGGAAGGAAATAAACTATTACCTGTTGACACTTGTGGACCAAAGATGTGGGTGAGCCAGGGAAGGTGGAGGTGAAGTTCTTGACAGCAGGACAGATTTCGATCCAGACAGGAATACAAACTGCGGTTTTATCGAGCAACTGGCTGTAGGTCCAGCTGTATGCTCCACCATTGGCACGTGACTGTTACCCTCTTCTCCAAGGTTTAGGTCTTGCCCTGGGGAGCCTTCATTCTCAGATGTGAGCGGCGGGGCCCCGGCCAGGGACCTCCCAGCAGGCACTGGGGAAGCGGGAGGGGAGGGACAGTCATGGTGCTAGGCTTACACACCAGGTGCGCCTACACGGTTCCCGCCTCACAACTGGGTGCCCCAGCGGCCCGGACTGGGAACTACCGTAGAGCAGTGTTTCTCAAATTGTGTCGCCCCAAGGCTCGGGACTGCGGGTGAACCTCCCGGGGGATCTGGGCCAGAACTTTAAGCTTTGCATTTACAGCTGAGTATGTTGCATTCTGCTCTCTCACATCTGTTTTCATCCAAAACTAATGTTTGAACCAGCCAGTGAGACTCTTCAGAAAGCGGGGGCAGCACAGGGCCAGCTGTGCGGACGCTCACGTCCCGAGGAGCAGAGAACTCCAGGGGCCTTTGCTCGCGCACGGCTCGGATCCACGGCCCTGTCCTGGCTGGTGGCCTGCTGGTAAGGAGACCCCTGACCTGCCGGGAGAGAGGACTCAACTTTGGGCAGCTGTGTCCACAGTCCATCCCCGAGGGGGCCGACTTCAAGTGATGACAGGACCTAAACAGTCCAGGGCCTGACGCCAACTCACAGGCCCCCGCGACAGCATCACTGAACCCCCTGGCTTTTCATTGATTCATGGTTTTTAAAGTCACCTTCGTTTATTGACCAAGTTGAGTGTGTACAGAAAATCAGTGCTGTTTGCCATAAACTAAAGGGAACTATATAACAGAACCAGAACCCAAACTGCGTTCCATTCCCGGTGGAGGCGTCTGTCAAAGTGGGAGGGGAGGGGAGACGGCAGGGGAGGAGAAGGTG
>NW_005355753.1:1465124-1466166 GCF_000412655.1 Myotis brandtii | reverse complement strand
AGGGAAAAGCCGCCTTTGCTTGTGACTCAGTGTCCCTTCTTGAACTGAAAAGCCTGTCAGGTCCCCCCACTCCTGGGGCCAGGACCCACACTTTAGAATGGCTCCTCCAGAGACTCGAGGTGCATGCAGGGGTGGAGGTCGCCTCCGAAATGGGTCCTGCTGTGAGGCTCGGCTCAGCATCCCACGGAAGCACCCTCTGGCCTCGGCTCCTGTCTCCACAGAGCAGCACTGGTGACCATACCCCCCACGACCACCCGAGCAGCTGGGGAGCCAGGTGCCCCCTGAGGAGGGGCATCTGAGCAGGCCCTCGGCGAGGAGCAGCGCGGCCTGGAGACCGCAGACCCAGGTGTCTGCCCTGCAAGCCCGGGGCCAGTGAGGGGGCAGAGGTGGGGGCAGTGCCGCCTGCCAGGGTCGCCTGGGGGCTTCAGGGAAGCACCCGAGCTCCTGCCACCACAGAGGCACTGCCGGGCACCAGCACATGGTGACCCGCATTCCTTACAGCTCAGGTTATAGCTCTGCCGTCTTCTGGCAGCGGGAGGAACCGAGCCCCTCACCCAGGCGGCTGCCCTTCCTCACTCCTCTGCCACCAAGCCCCACCCTCCCCAAATAGTCTCTCTCCACCAGGGGCACCTGGTCTCGTCCCAGGGGACAGGTGGCAGTGCCTGGAGCTGCTCTTGGCTGTCACAAGGAGGGGAGGGGGGCTGCTCCTGGAACCTCGCGTGGAGAGGCCGGGAAGCTGCTAGCGGCCTCAGCGCACAGGCAGCCTCAGCTCCGCGGCCGGTTCACAGCCTCCCTCACGCAGTTCCGCCAGAGACGCCCCGGCGTCCAGCATCCCCGTCTACGGTTCGAAAAGCCAAGCAGCACGGAGGCCAGAGGCTGTGGTCAGTGTCTGCAAACCCGCTGAGGTCCTTCCCGGTCTGCTCCCCGCGGGGGTGGCGGTGGGGGTGGTCCCGTCACCCTGGATATTGTGTGAGACGCAGGGAGAACAGTGAGGGTGGCTTCCTCACTGCGGCCACCACCGCGACAGAGGCATGAGAGACTA
>NW_005355753.1:1462498-1464668 GCF_000412655.1 Myotis brandtii | reverse complement strand
CTCCATCTTGCCCCAGGGTAAGGGCTACGCCCTCCATCTTACCTTGGCCACGTCTTTGGCAAGGAGCTTCTTCCCGGAAGTCTAAGCCTCTGCTAGCCACACCCAGGAACAAGACACCGACTTGCTCCTGGCCAATCGGCAGAGCACAGTCCTTTCTCCTCCCCTTACTCCAACCCCCACCTATAAAACCCGTCTCCACACAGAGTTATCTCTCTCTGCTTCCTGTCGCTGTGTCGGCAAGGTCAGGGAGCCGAGCTAGCTCGAATAAAGACTCTTATGCTTTTACATCGGACTGCTGGCTCCCTGTTGGTTTCTTGGGGATCCTGAAATCTGGGCATAACAGTGACAAGCCATTTTCCGCCTAAGTATTTATTCACAAGAAAGGACTTTATTGCAGTCACCCCAACCCATCAGCAGATTAATGAATAAACAGATTGTGCTATATCCGTACAATGGAGCTATTGATAAGCATAACAGTATGGATGAATCTCAAAATAATTATGCTGAGCAAAAGATAAAAAGCCAGACAAAAAAGAGTGCATATCACATAATGTCCTTTATATAAAACTAGAGGCCCGGTGCATGAAATTCATGTACGGGGCGGGGGGGGGGGGGTCCCCCAGAGCCTGGCCTGCGCCCTCTCACAGTTCGGGAGCCCTCGGGGGATGTCCGACTGATGGCTTAGGCCCGCTCCCCCCCGTGGGAACACACTGAACACCAGGGAGCAGCTCCTGCATTGAGCATCTGCGCCCTGGTGGTCAGTGTGCGTCATAGCGACCAGTCGTTCCGCCATTCAGTCAATTTGCATATTAGCCTTTTATTATATAGGATTCTGGGACATGTGAGTTAATTTGCAGTGAAAGAAAATGAATGGAATCAGTGGTTGTCTAGGGACAGGGGGAGCTCGGAAACTTTGGGAAGTGGTGGGTGTCACCTGCGCCAGTGGCTTCCGAGGTCATGCATATGCCAAAACTCATCCAGGGGCATTTTTAATATGCATGTTTTTTTGTGCATCAATCATTCCATATAGACTTTTTTTCAAAACAAAGAAACAAAAAAACTCCCTTTGCTCAGTCTTGCACTAAAATGTTAAAGTATTCTTGGAAACAGCCCTTCGTTGCATCAGTTCTGTTCAATTGTCATGGGAAGTGGCCTCCAGACTCTGGGTGAGGGTGGAACCCTCATTTGCTGTGGGTTGAGCTAGCCCTTGATGGGTTTGGGGTTGCAAATTCCTTTAGAACCACTGCTAGTCAGTGGAGAAAGCAGCCACCAGGGGGCGCACAGTGACTTCCTTTTTCTGGAAGAAGCTTTGAGATATCAAGTCATCTAGGAGGGAGTGTAGCAGGCTTTCCCACAGCATTGTAATTAAATCTTAAAAAACAAAATAGAAAATAGCCAAACAAATCAAGTCAAAACCTTCAGTAGTCCTGGCCCACCAGCTGGCTGTCGTCCCGTGCACCAAAAGGTTGCTAGTTTGATTCCTGGTCAGGGTACATGTCTGGGTTGGGGGCTCGATCCCAGGTGGGGGTGTGCAGGAGGCAGCTGATCGATGCTTTGCTCTCTCCCTTCCCCTTCCTCTCTCTCTAAAATCAATACAAATATTGTGACAAAAAACTTTGGTAAAGGTCCCTCTTCCAGGACCAGCAATCCCTGTCCAGGATCTGACCTCGGAACTCTATCCCAGAGAGTATGTACATCGACCACCATATTCACTGCAACCTTGCTTGCCATCACAGACTGAGAACAACCAAAACCCTTCCCTACTGTGTCAGAGCAGTTCTTCTCAAACTCCAGGGGATCTCGTTAGAATGCAGAGGCAGGCTTCGCAGGCCTGGGTCGGCTGATGCTGCTGGGTGGGCTAATTATTGAGAATGGGGTTCACCGGCTAGCCAGAGACGCCACTGCGGGCTGTCCCTGAGCCGGCCACTGTAAGGCTGCAGGGCTGGTCCCAGGCTCCTTCCATCTTTGAAATGTCTCTTTCATCTGCATGGGCCAAGAGAGTTCCCTCCCACCATCACATCCTAGCCAGTGAGAAGAGCCATTTGCAGATAGTGTAAAAAAATCTATATATATAAAAGCACAGAGACCAGAACAGCAGAACAACCAGAACAACTGGTGGCTATGACACGCACCGCGGCAGCCAACCAGCCTGATCCAGGCCCCTATTTGC
>NW_005355753.1:1458487-1462130 GCF_000412655.1 Myotis brandtii | reverse complement strand
TTTCAGTGGTTCTCAACCTTCCTAATGCCGTGACCCTTTAATACAGTTCCTCATGTTGTGGTGACCCCCAACCATAAAATTATTTTCGTTGCTACTTCATAACTGTAATTTTGCTACTGTTATGAATCATAATGTAAATATCTGATATGCAGGATGTATTTTCATTGTTCGCGACTCACAGGTTGAGAACTGCTGGATTAGATCATTTAAAAGTGCAATTAGAAAGCAAGGGCTTCTGAATAAAATGACCAGGATGAAAGGCCTGTTCTTAAAATATTTATAAGGGAAAAAAAAATATTTATAAGGGCGAAATAGAGAAAACAGGATGGCCCAGTGGGGAGAGCATCTTTTTCTGCCAAAGGCCATTTGGAAGCCATTCAAAGCCTGCCTGAATGGCTTTACCACCCTCCGTTCCTAAGACAGCGGAGCGGGGAGGCGGGGTTAAAAAGTGCAAGCTGACATAGAAGCACCCTGGTCCCAGATCTAGCCATAGCTTCCATGAGATTGTCTTCTCCATAAATATTAATAAGAAATAGCTTTAGCCATCTCAGCAGCTAGCCTTCACTTGTTCCATCTGCCAGAACCTCAGTGTGGATCCAACTGGTTCTTTCACAAGCTGGTGAATGTTGCATTATTGTACCTGTCTCGTGGCTAAAAGGTCTCTGTGTCTCTGTGTGTGTCTGTATGTGTTACAAATATGAGATATTTAGTAAATTAAAATTAATTGGTTTGCCCAACCGGCGTGGCTCAGTAGTTGAGCGTCGACCTATGAACCAGGAGGTCACAGTTCGATTCCTGGAAAGGGCGCATGCCTGAGTTATGGGTTTTGGGCTCAATCCCCAATGGGGGGTGGGGGAGGGGAGTGTAGGAGGCAGCAGATCAATGATTCTCTCTCATCATTGATGTTTCTATCCCTCTCCCTTCCTCTCTCAAATTAATAAAAATATTTTAAAAATAAAAGAGTCTATGTGTTTTAATTACTATTCTTGCTGGACTTATACCAATAATTAGGCCAAACTTATTGAAACTTGATTTATTTTGCAAATGAATTAGTCTTAATTTGGCTATCTTTGATAAAATGAGGGTGATTTCACAGAGGAAATTCGTATTTCAGTAGTATACCTCTGCGGGTACTGGATTCTGGGGCTGTTCACTGTCTTTTCAGTTTTGTTTCTGCCTGAAAACTGGACGGATCCTGAATTCCTCCAGGCTCCCCCACGCTCTGGCTGAGTCTCCAAACTCACTTTTCCCAGGTCCTCCCCCCATTTTGGCTGGAGCGCTGAGGACACAGCCGCGCTGATGGGGGGCTGGGAGGGGACCCCAACAGGCACAGCTCGGGTGTGAGGCGTCTCTTAGGTGGCGGGAGGCCCCGGAGAACCTCGGCTATAGACCAGATCTCAGGCTGTCCCTGGCTCCAGCGCCAGAAGATGCTGCGAGCCAGACATTCGAAACCGAGCAGCCCAGCTTCCAGAAGGTACCCCTCAGGGGGCTCCGAGGCGGGACTGGGGGCTGAAACAAGTCTGCCCAACACGTGCCACTCGGGCCTGTGGGTTATTCTGAGCTGAAGGCAGTGGAGATGCTGTGGGCTCGTGAGACACGTTTTCTCTGACAGAATCTACATTTGGGGCCGTGCCCCCTCCCCACGCCTCGGTCCCTTTCTGTCGCTGAACCTCTGGTGCACGTGGGCTCCCCATGCGTGTGTGCGTAACGGAATTTGGTTATTTTCTCCTGTTAACCTGACTCGTGTAGATCTCATGAAATACCCGCCCGAAAGCCACGAAGGGAGGGGAGCTGCTCCCCACAATGACGTCATGAGCGGGCAGGGCCTCCTTGGGTCGGGCGTGGAGGAGGCACAGCCTGGAGTCCCCCGCCCCATGCAGGAGAGGCAGCTGCTGCTTAGAACAAACAGCCCCCCGCTGGGCACCTGTCATTGAATCTTTACAGCCCTGACTATTTGACAGATGGGGAGACTGAGGCACAGAGAGGTGAAGTCACTTGCCAAAGCTACCAAGTTAGTCCAGCCAGGACTGAACTGGACCCTGAAGGCCGCCGGCCCTGCACTGGGGCCTGGTCCAGGCCTCCCCCAGAGCCCAGGCGGCACTGGTGGTGGCGGGTGAGGCTGGCTCCCCTACCTGCTCCCTCTATAGCAGCGGTTCTCAACCTGTGGGTCGCGACCCCTTTGGGGGTCAAACGACCCTTTCACAGGGGTCACCTAAGACCATCAGAAAACACATATATAATTACATATTGTTTTTGTGATTAATCACTATGCTTTAATTATGTTCAATTTGTAACAATGAAATTGGGGGTCACCACAACATGAGGAACTGTATTAAAGGGCCGCGGCATCAGGAAGGTTGAGAACCACTGGTGTAGCGATTGGTTGACGGGGAGTCCTTGTTCCCGGGTGAGCCCTCTGCACTGAGCAGGGTCCACCAGGCAGTCACGGCGCCTCCCCGCAGACCCACTGCCGAGGGGTCCCAGGGCCGCCCCCCGCACACACCTGCTTCCCAGGCCTGTCACCGAGCAGCTGCGTGGTCTCCCGGCCACGGGAAGGCTCCATGACAGGCCTTTACCACGTGACACTGAAGTGAAGAAACAACTAACCATGTTTATTCCTTCCTTTTAAAAGAACAAGAACCCACTGCATGTTAAATAAACGTTTTTATGAAAAAGACCTATTTGCCTAAAAGATTTAGTGAGAAGAGTGACATCCTCTTGGGTATTTGCAAACCTCTTCGGCGTCTGGCTCTCAGCTTCTGCCTCAGCTCTGGCCCTTCTGTCCACGCGGCCCCCGCGCCCTTCCGTCCACGCGGCCCCCGCGCCCTTCCGTCCACGCAGCCTCTGGAAATCTGCACTGGACATTCATGAAAGAAAGAAATAATAAAAATAACATCTCAGGATTAGGAAGAATGATGTCTCATTGGGTCTCCCTGATGAAACAGCTCAGCACCATAGTCCCCGCATCCCCTCTTTCAGATGAGAACATCTGGATTCATGCACGGGCACCCACAGCTGGTGAAAGGGCGAGGACCACGCCCTCCATGGCCCCCGTGCCCTTCCGTCCACGCGGCCCCCGTGCCCTTCCGTCCACGCAGCCTCTGGAAATCTGCACTGGACATTCATGAAAGAAAGAAATAATAAAAATAACATCTCAGGATTAGGAAGAATGATGTCTCATTGGGTCTCCCTGATGAAACAGCTCAGCACCATAGTCCCCGCATCCCCTCTTTCAGATGAGAACATCTGGATTCATGCACGGGCACCCACAGCTGGTGAAAGGGCGAGGACCACGCCCTCCATCTTACCGTGTCCTCCATTTGGGGGCAAACATGTGCTCAGGAAAGTACCTTCTCCCCGGAAGCCCAGGCCTCTGCTGGCCACGCCTGGGATTTCTTTAAACTAACCAATGACAATCCAGGGACGTGCGCGCCATAGAGATGACCACATCCTATGTAACAAGACCCAGCTTGCGCCTGGCCAATCGGCAGGGCCCACAGTCCCCTCACTCCACCCCCTATTAAAACCCTGTGTTTCCCATGCCATCTCACTCTGCTTCCTGTCGCTGCATCGGCCAGGAGGGGAAGTCGAGCTAGCTCAAAATAAAGGATCCTCTGCTTTTGCATCGAACATGGCTGGCTCC
>NW_005355753.1:1456782-1458052 GCF_000412655.1 Myotis brandtii | reverse complement strand
GGAGGGGGGATCCACAGCTGGGAGAGGGACCCACAGCTGGGAGAGGGATCCACAGCTGGGAGGGGGATCCACAGCTGGGAGCGGGGATCCACAGCTGGGAGAGGGACCCACAGCTGGGAGAGGGATCCACAGCTGGGAGGGGGATTCACAGCTGGGAGCAGGGATCCACGGCTGGGAGCGGGACCCACAGCTGGGAGAGGGATCCACAGCTGGGAGGGGGATTCACAGCTGGGAGCAGGGATCCACGGCTGGGAGCGGGACCCACAGCTGGGAGAGGGATCCACAGCTGGGAGGGGGATTCACAGCTGGGAGCAGGGATCCACGGCTGGGAGCGGGACCCACAGCTGGGAGAGGGATCCACAGCTGGGAGGGGGATTCACAGCTGGGAGCAGGGATCCACGGCTGGGAGCGGGACCCACAGCTGGGAGAGGGATCCACAGCTGGGAGGGGGATTCACAGCTGGGAGCAGGGATCCACAGCTGGGAGGGGGATCCACAGCTGGGAGAGGGATCCACAGCTGGGAGAGGGATCCACAGCTGGGAGGGGGATTCACAGCTGGGAGCAGGGATCCACGGCTGGGAGCGGGACCCACAGCTGGGAGAGGGATCCACAACTGGGAGAGGGATCCACAACTGGGAGGGGGGGTCCACAGCTGGGAGGGGATCCACAACTGGGAGAGGGATCCACAACTGGGAGAGGGATCCACAACTGGGAGAGGGATCCACAACTGGGAGAGGGATCCACAACTGGGAGAGGGATCCACAACTGGGAGAGGGATCCACAACTGGGAGAGGGATCCACAACTGGGAGAGGGATCCACAACTGGGAGGGGGGGTCCACAGCTGGGAGGGGGGACCCACAGCTGGGAGAGGGACCCACAGCTGGGAGAGGGATCCACAGCTGGGAGGGGGGATCCACAGCTGGTAGAGGGATCCACAGCTGGGAGGGGGATCCACGGCTGGGAGGGGGATCCACAGCTGAGAGGGAGGACCCACAGCTGGGAGCGGGATCCACAGCTGGGAGCGGGACCCACAGCTGGGAGCGGGACCCACAGCTGGCAGCGGACAGGCGGCGTGAGGACGGGTCCCCTCCACGTCCCCCCCTCTGCCTGAGGCCGCTTCGGGGAGGGGCCACCCGTTGTGTGAGCGCCGCTGCTCTGGGAGCAGGAAACAAACAAATGCGAAAAGGCGGCAGCGGCGCAGTTTTCCTGCTGAAGCCTCGTGCAGCTGAGAATTCGCCTTGAGCCGCGCGGTGACCGGATGCGCAGCAG
>NW_005355753.1:1445648-1456287 GCF_000412655.1 Myotis brandtii | reverse complement strand
GCACAGAGACCCCGCTTATCAGGAAAGGGGGTGACTCAGCACCCGCTGGAGAGACGCGCAGGCGGGGGGGAGGGCCGGCTCGTGCCCTCCGGGGGTCCCAGTCCCCACGTGTTCGCCCTCTGGACGCCCTCAGAAGCCGTCTTTCTTGGGTTTTCGGGGGCTTCGCTGGTCACTGGCCCTGGGCAACGGATTCAGCCTCCAGCCCCTTCCCCTCCGGTCGTTGGAGGCGGGACTGCACCCCGGAACCACGTGGTCGGCTCTGCAGGCACCGGCCCCGTCCGCAGGGGCCCCCATGGCCTCAGGCTCACACGGCTCCCCCCCTAAAGCAGCAGCTCTCCTGGGCCCCGGGTCAAGCACTCCCGAGTCTTCCCGAACCTGGGACAGCCAGCGTCCCAGGACCTCCCGCCGGCCCCCCAGAACCGTTTGGCCCCTGCGAGGTGGCGTGGGGGCAGCCTGTGCGAGTGCCCGTAAGTTTCCCTTAAAAACCCTTGTCATCGCCAGGCCGAGCGGCGGGCTCTTCTGCGCGGGTGGGGGCGGGAGAGAAAGCTGCCGGGGCACCTGGCACCGTCTTTCGGGAACAGGCTTCATCTGAAACAGGCACTTTAGGGGCACAGGCCGGCGGAGGGAAAGTTTGGAATTGGGGTCCATGGAGAAACAGGGCTACAGACTGGGAGGAGGCACAGCTCCACAACACAGGGAAGCCAGGTGCAGGAGCAGCAACGCTTGGATTTACCTAAGACAGGGGAGCTGGAAGTAGCCCAAAAGGTCTATATTTACAAAATGAAGAACAAGGAAGAAAGCCGGAAAGAAAAGAACAATGAGGAAGGAGGGGCGGGGAGGACCTCACATGGGACGTTTGAGCTCAGGAGTTACTATAGTAACCAGACTAAGGGAATAGTGACCAATCAGAGGGGACATCAAGGCACCAGGATCTGCAGCCTTTATAAGCCCTGGGAAGAGGGAACTCAGTGGGACCCTTACCCCTCCCCACCTGGGAGTCTGTTCTGTGGGACTCGTTCCCTCTCCTCACGTGGGAGTCTGTCCTTGTTCTTCAGTAAATCTCCACCTTTGCTATACCACCTTCTCTCCGTGGATTCATTCTTCGATTCCCACGGACAAAGAGTCCGGGTTCCAGTCCAAAAATTCTGTTTCAGTTTCTCTTGCGAAACACCTGAGAGTGGCACTGCTGGGCCACCGGGTAGGGATGTGTTAACTTTATGAGAAATTTCCAAAAAGTCCCCCAAGATGGCCCCATCGTTTTCTCTTTGTTCAGCCCCGTCCTGTGCTCTCCAGCACCAAGAGGGGACCAGGGCCGGGCGGTCAAGAAGCCGGCGGAGGTAACCGGCCAGTGCCAGTGGCCGTATCCGGTCCTCACAGGTTATTAGTCGTGAGACGTTGCACAGATTGCTGGACTTTCCATTTTTCTAGAACAACCACAGTCGCTGGCCCTGTTGGGGAGTCTGTCCTTGTTCTTCAGTAAATCTCCACCTTTGCTAGACCACCTTCTGTCCGTGGATTCATTCTTCGATTCCCACGGACAAAGAGTCCGGGTTCCAGTCCAAAAATTCTGTTTCAGTTTCTCTTGCGAAACACCTGAGAGTGGGACTGCTGGGCCACCGGGTAGGGATGTGTTAACTTTATGAGAAACTTCCAAAAAGTCCCCCAAGATGGCCCCATCGTTTTCTCTTTGTTCAGCCGCGTCCTGTGCTCTCCAGTACCAAGAGCGGACCAGGGCCGGGCCATCAAGAAGCCGGCGGAGGTAACGGGCCAGTGCCAGTGGCCGTATCCGGTCCTCACAGGTTATTAGTCATGAGACGTTGCACAGATTGCTGGACTTTCCATTTTTCTAGAACAATCACAGTCGCTGGCCCTGTTGGCCCTGTGCTCCCCATTTGGAGCTGAGTAATGGCTGTCCCCTTCAGCTGGGACATGTGCTCCCCAGTCAGCCACAGCCCCGCTGCCTGCCTCACTCACCTGCTGGCCTCCTGTGTGGGCAGCAGGGCCCTAGGACACATTCATCGCCCCTTAGGCCCCAAGGACTCAGCATCCTTCGGCCTTCCTGGGGTTGTGCCTCTGGAGGCAGATCGCAGTGTCAGGCCGTCTGTCTGTCCCGCTTCTGTCCATCTGTGTGACCCATTCTCCCTCCCCTACCCGGGCAGGCCACCCCTGCAGGCCCCCACTCATCTGGTGTCTATTTAATTGCCAGGTCTTTGTGCAACCAGCCGCCCTCGTCTGGTGGACACATCTCTGGGTTCAAATCCTGGCTCTGCTGCTTACTGGCTTGCAGCCTGTGGGCGAGTTTTCTCATCAGTGAACTGGAAATAATGACAGGGTCTGTCTTCGAGGGTGACTGCAAAGGTGGGTGAGAACTGGACAGACCCTGCATGCGTGTGTGTGTGCCACCCGCCTCCTGAGCCCCTCTGCCCGGGCTGCAGCCCAGGCCCAGGCCCAGGCTCGGGGCTGTGGCCATGACTCTGCTCCGGCGTGGCTGTCTGTGCCACGAGGGCCTGCAGTGGCCACATCTTCAGATTAGCCTACCACAGTGGGAGATCAGAGCCTGTGGAAAGTCTCGTGTTTCACAAGGGCTATTTTTCAAAGTCTTGAATGCCCTGAGTGCTCCGCAAAAACCTTCCTCTGTCCCCGCCTGTCCTGGTGTCGTGGGCCACACAGGCCCCGGCCGTGGCCTGGCCACTCCTGACAGCTGCCCCGACTCCAGACGCCTGTCTTTGCACCGCCTCGGTCTGGAGAGCACAGGACGGGGCTGAACAAAGATGGTCACTGTCCCTGCCGCAGAGGCCCCGGGCGGCATTGACTGCTCTCCTGAAAACCTTCCTCTGTCCCCGCCTGTCCTGGTGTCGTGGGCCACACAGGCCCCGGCCGTGGCCTGGCCACTCCTGACAGCTGCCCCGACTCCAGACGTCTGTCTTTGCACCGCCTCGGTCTGGAGAGCACAGGACGGGGCTGAACAAAGATGGTCACTGTCCCTGCCGCAGAGGCCCCGGGCGGCATTGACTGCTCTCCTGGGACGTTCCTCTGTCCCCTGCCTCCCCCGCCGGCATCTGCCCCCCCCTCGTCCCCCCAGCTGTCCCAAGCCCGCCTGTCCCCAGAATGGAGGCGGGCCCGTGGGAGAGTGGGTGAGTGGAGCTGGGTGGTGCCTGTTAGGGTCGCTGAAGGAGGAACGCACGAGGCCAAAAGTGGTAAGAATTATAAATGTACTAGGGCACCTGGAGACAGGTGGGCTGAGCCCCCAAATGGCGCCAGCCCCCAGGGATGGGGGCCGGAGGTTGTGAAGGACTCTAGGTGGGCTTTTCCAGGTGGGGGGACTCTCTGGGTTGGTCTGGATCCTGGGAAGGTCCAGAGGGGAGAGATAATTGTGGTCCTAGCAAGTGGGATGTGGTCGAAGCGAAAGGGAATGTCGGTTGCGAGTGGCCTACAGGGCAGTTCCCAGGGGAGGGGCATCCATTCAATTCCCTGACCAGACCCAGGAGCGCCCTCCGCCCTCCGGTGCAGGCCCAGGAGGCTGAGGGCAGGGCTCGGGCCGCCACCTTCCCACAGTGGCTGGTCTCAGCTCCAGGTCAGGGCTGGGCTGGGCCTGAAGCATGGTAGCAATCATGTTTGGGTGAATGTTTAATATTTTAACCCTGCTGGCTTGGCTTCTGTCATTATTTGCTTCCTAAAATAATAGAAAAGTTATTTTGATTTTCTGAACTATTTAAATCATCCCATTTGATTGAATACCCTATTGATTGTAATTTGAATACCCCATTGATTGTGGTCATACTGGTTTTAGAAAACACATTCCTCTGTACCTGGAGACCAGGACTGCACAATTACTCTAAATTGCCCCAGTGGCTCCAGATAATGTGTTTCCATTGACTCAGTGGTCCCAAGACCCAAAACAATAATTAATCTTTGTAGATAACTAATCAGCTCAATCTAGCTTCTGTAACAAACTGCTTTTTGCAAACCAGGTTCCTCATTCCAAACCTTAGGATGTAATCAATACCTTTGTGATATTTGCCTATATAAATCTGGTGTTTCGGCCAAGGGGGCGCAACGAGATTTGGAGAGCAAATTGCCCCCTCGTAGTCCCAGCTTTGAAATAAATGTGGCTCCTTAATTCGACTTCTTGAGGCGCCCTTGAGTGATTCGCCGGGTACATTACAACAGGCCCAGCTCTCCCTGTCCCTGGAAAGACCATTCTCACTTTTCCTAATCTCAGCTGCACTGGAATTTGGAGTTTGACCTGCAAGAAGATTCTCGCCGGTGGGAGGGAGGCCGCCACTGCCCTCCCAGCTCTGGCTGCAGGGAGAAGCCGGGCCCCTCCTCACTGCGCCCTGCCTTCTCCTGCCTCTGAAACCGCCACCAGACCCCAGAGCAGGGGGCCCGCACCCAGAGGAAGGTAAGACCCCTCCAATGATCATTTTGCAAACTGGGAGCAGCCTGGGGACGGGACCCAGAGCGGCAGGAAACCTGCCGGCACCGTGGGCTCTCGTTCCTCAGCAGCAGGCAGATGAGTGGAGGGTGGGCACAGCCAGTGGCACCAGGTGTGGGTCCCCTTTCCCACTGGCCGAGTCACTGGCCCACCGCTGAGCCTCAGGTCTGAGGACCCAGGGAAGGGGCAGGGGACGATCTGCGTAACAGTAGGCCCCGTGGTTCCTGCAGTGCAGCTGCTGTTGACTGAGCAAAAGGAGTTTCCACCGGCGCCTGCTGGGCACGGGTGGCAGGTCCTGGCCTGGTCTAACGGGCACAGTCACCCTGAGGGCACAGCCCGCAAATCACAGAGGGAGCTGAGAGCCTTTTAGAAACTGGCCCAGGTCTCTCAGAGTGGCAGCGCTGGGACTCAACCCCTGTGACTGTGAGCTACCACGACACCAGATTTCCAGTGGCTTTCTGCTGGGTGGTTCGGGGCAGCGGTTGGGAGAGGTGTCCCGCAGAGGGGTCCTGGGGATGTGTCCCGGGGTGGAGGTGGGAGGGTTCCCGATGCGCCAGGGCATGTGGCACGGAAAACTCCATGCTGCTGTCTCACAACCATTTACTGAGCACTGCTATTACAGAGCAAAGTTCAAATTCAACTGAGTCCTCCTGCAGGTCTCATCAGCTTCATCCAGGGGTTCGTGAATGGGGCAGCAGCCCCTCCGGCAACTAGAAGGCGCTTCGAGGGGTTGTCCAAAGGGGGAGGCTTATTTAGGCGGAAAGAGGGTGGGACTAAGAAGTTAACAAGTGGATCATTTCAGGCCTGGACAGCGTCCCGTTGGGGAAGGCGAATGGCCCCAGTAGTGCTGACCAGGGAGTTCCAGGCGTTGGTTTAAGTTCCACTCCCGGGAGAGGCTGGGCCGGCACGCAGGCTGGCGTGGCTTGGCTTTGGAGACGGGGCTGAGCAACAGGGACTCCATTTGGGCCGGTTTCTCTTTCTAACACTGCTCTGGGGGCACAATGCAGTGGGGACAGGCAGTAATGAGAGTCGTGCAAGTCAAATGTCATGCTTGACTCAACGGTGATGAGGAGTCATGCCTGCTATCAGGACAAATAACGTAAGGGCCAAATTTAGGTTGAGGTCAAGAGAAGGCTGTTTGGTGTGACATCTGAAGGGTGAGTAAGAGTTCATCAAGCCAAGAGTGTAGGGAACAGCATGTCAGGCAGAGGGAACAGAATAGCAAAGACCCTGAGGTATGAAATGCTGCTCAAGGAATAAAAAGAAGGCCCATGTGAGATGGGCAGGGCCACAACAGAGCAGGCACAGAGGTGCTTTGAGCAGGAAAGTGATCTGATCTGATCTGATCTGATGGAGGTTCTGTGTGAGGATGGACTCGGAGGTCAAGAGAAGGCTGTTTGGTGTGACATCTGAAGGGTGAGTAAGAGTTCATCAAGCCAAGAGTGTAGGGAACAGCATGTCAGGCAGAGGGAACAGAATAGCAAAGACCCTGAGGTATGAAATGCTGCTCAAGGAATAAAAAGAAGGCCCGTGTGAGATGGGCAGGGCCACAGCAGAGCAGGCACAGAGGTGCTTCGAGCAGGAAAGTGATCTGATCTGATCTGATGGAGGTTCTGTGTGAGGGTGGACTCGGCGCAAGTGTGGCACCAGGAGGCACGACGGGAGGTTCCTGCTCGAGTGGCTTGGATGACAGTGAGAGAAGCCAAGGTGAGGGGAGTGGGTGGATGCAGGCTACACCTTGGAAGTGGAATAGGATGGGATTAAGAGTCGATGGATTCTGGTCTAGGAAGCGGGTGGGAGAAGTGGCCGTTCAGGGAGACAGTCCTGGAAGCTCCAACAGTCCTGTTCTCCAGCTTGGACAGTTCCGTCTGCAGGGCCGGCTGGACCCCACTTAGATGCCGCGTTGGCCTTTGGATAGACAGGTGTGGACTCACAAGGTGCTCTTGTGACTGTTGGTCTCCCCGGGAATCTTGAGACGAGATCATCTCTGGAGGGACAAGGAGGTGGAGCAGGAAGCTGGCCCAAGGTCACACAGAATGGCAGGGGCGCTCACATGGGGTGACCTCCTGTTAGCTGGCTGAGGACAGCTGCCACACCCTGCCCTGCCCGTGGCATCTTCCCTAAATGCCAGCATGTGGCCTTCCCAACGGGCCGGGGATGGGGTGGCCTCTGCTCCAACCAAAGTCCCGGGGATCGTCCTCCCAGCCTTTGTCTAAGGACCCAGAGCACCCGCTGCTCAGGCTGGCAGAGTGGTCCTTCAGCTCCTCCCTCTGCAGTTCCAGGCCCAGCGCCCGCTCCACCTCCCACAATGGACCGCCCCGGCTGGGCTGCCTCCACCACAGCCTTGCTGGGCATCCCAGTCCCGAGCCGGTCACCAGCCGGGCTGTGAAGAGGGCAGCCACCCACACTGGGCACCACAGGGGATGCTGGAGGGGGAGTGGCTGCGGCTGGAGTTCCACCAGGGTCCACGCGCAGGCCAGGCTGGCAGCTCGGGGAGGCCGGGTGGAGCCCGCATCGGTGCTTTAGGTGGCCTTGGCCCAGGACCAGCTGCGTTTCCTGTATCTGTTCCCTGGGGGCCTCAGACCTGACCCTCAGGGTGCTGTGTGCTTCACAGCTGGGGCCAGGGTCTTCCTGACCAGAGTCCATGCTCTTTTCCTAAACGGTTTTATAAGAAGGGCAGGGAGAGACCCAGTCCTCTGGACCCAGTCATGTTGTATAAGGAGCTTTCGACAAACCTGTGACACGCGTCGGATTACTAGCCCCATTCACAGAGGGGGAAAGGGCCTCCGGGAGGTTGTTGGCCCACATCTCTCTCGGAGCTAATAAGAGGCAGGGGTGGGACCTGAAGGTGCAGTGCCCCTCGCGCCTCGTCACACGGCCACGACCGCCGTTCCGGGAGAGTGCCGCCTGAAGTTGGGCTTCGTGGTTGGAGGGCCACTGTCCCCGCTCGGCGCAGGCCGTCCTGGGCTCTCGTCTGTCTGTCCCAGTTCCCGTCCCTGCCTGAGTCTGTGATCCTCGGCCGCTGTGCCACGTCCGAGCCAGACACTGCGCACGGCTGTCTGTGAATGTACTGGGTACACAGGCGGTTTTATGCTGTAAATCTTGTTCGTTTCTTTTACTTTCGCTATGAAATGTTTCAGAGGCACAAGTTATAAAGGATAATAACCCCCCACCAGCGGACGCCACTCAGGAGAGAACGCGGCCCAGGCCCCGCCCCCTGCCCACCAGCCGGCTGTGGAAAATTCCCACATCTGCCCTGTGGGTGATGTAACCCGCCCAGAGCAGAGGGTGAGCGGCCGGCCGGCTCCCTTTTGTTCTTTGGCCCATCGGGGGCCACAAGGGAGGGTGTTCCTGCAAACAAAGCCTTCGTTATGGAGCCTGCTTTGCACGCCTCTGCCCTCCATCCAGGGAGCGCCCTCGCAGAAGGTGAAGCAGGAGCCCACCCCAGTGTGCCCGCCTGGGGGGGGCGAGGGGCAGCAGGCCCTGGTGTCATTTCATCCAGTGGCCTGGGCACACGTGCTGCACGGGCCAGGTCCGCCTTGCTCACCGCGTTGTCCTCCATGCCTAGCACAGAGCCTGGCATACAGCTGGTGCCTAATGAGTGTTTGTCACTGAGTCCCCAGGGCTTAGCATGGAGCCTGGCACACAGCTGGTGCCTAATGAGTGTTTGTCACTGAGTCCCCAGAGCTTAGCACGGAGCCTGGCACACAGCTGGTGCCTAATGAGTGTTTGTCACTGAGTCCCCAGGGCTTAGCATGGAGCCTGGCACACAGCTGGTGCCTAATGAGTGCTTATGGAAAAGACACAGGGAAAGGGAGCCAAGGACGGAAGGAGAGGAGAGAAGGAGAGAAGGGCCGAGAGGGACAATAGAGACAGACCCGCCAGCGTTGGATGATGCAACGAGCTTCCGCTGGAGACCCACGCCTGTCAGTACTGTGACCTAGAGGCAAGTGGCACCGCAGGCCCAGAGCCCAGCTCACTGTCACCTCTTGGTGCCTCGTTTCCCACCTGCAGGGTGGGCGTGTCATGTGCTGGCGAGGAGATAAGAGCACACGTGTGCCTGGCGAGCTGCGTGCCTGGCGTTCGATGGCAGTGCCATGGGTTTGCTGGAGAGCGGGCACCTTGCAGGCTCTGCCTGGGAGCTTGTGGCTCTGGTTTCTCTGGTCTGTGCTCCTATCCCCACGTGAGGATGCAGCCGGCCCCTCCTGGCCCCGGCAGGCCCCACCTCCTGGGACTCAGGAACAGCCTGGAGCAGCACCAGCAATGAGTAACTTGTTTATCTGCCCCACCCCTCCCGGTGCCTGGCAGGCAGAGGCCTTCCAGAGGGGCTGGGGGAGGGGCTGGGGACTGAGAGGGCTGCCCCTCCTCACCCTCCCTCCCATTTAGACCTGCGGGCTTCTAGAACAATCTATCTCAGCCCCCAATTAAGCTGCTTCCTAAGCCCCTTGTTCTCAGTTCTCATCGTTGGGAGCAGCAGGTTGACAGTTTGAAAATGCAGGCTCTGAAGTCAGACAGATCCGATCGAGGCTGAGCTCTGTGAGCCTCCTCCCAGCCGCAGCGAGAGAAGTTCAAAGCTCCCCTTGGGGTGGGTGGGGAACTAACAGATCGCTGAGCCCCTCCCCTCCCCAGGTGGCTTCTCTAAGTGAACCCCGCGGTGTGCAGGCCTCCGGGGTCTGGGCGCTGGGTCTCCAGGGGACACCGGGGGCTGTCAGTGCTGTGGCCTCGGTGGGTAGAGACCAGGGCTGCTGTCATCCTGAAGTGCCAGCCCCAGAACAGAGCTACCCGGTCCCACGGGCAGTAGAGGTGAAGACCAGCAGTGACAAGGACAGGACAATCCTGCACCGCAGCCGGCCGCTCTGTTCGCCGTTCTGATCAGAAGCAGGAAACTGCTCCCCGTTCTCCCCTCACGTTCCCTGTCATGAGGCCCCGCAGTGAACAAATGCCCTGCCCGCCCACTGCTCGCTTCTAGTCAAGCCTCCCCACTGACCACGCCACGTGCTGGTCCACAATCCCGCGATGGCCGCCCCTGGCTCAGAGCAGCTGTGCAGTGGGCCCAGGGCTGCTCCCCCCGCAGAGGTGTTTTGAGAGTTTACGGGACACCTTTTGGTTGTCACATGATTTGGGACACTACTGGCATCTAGTGCCCGGAGGCCAGAGACGGTAGCCACCCCGAAATGCACAGCTGCCCCAGGTGGCCTTTCTGACATCCCACCAGACGTGTGTGTGTGGGCGAAACATGCTTAGGACGGTCTGAAGCGGGAACTACGCCCAGTTGACACAGCACAATATGTTGGGGAACTTTTGATGTAGGAATGTCCCCGCTGTTATTTCCCGCGCTGTCTCAAATAGTTTTCACAGGGCTCTGCCTTACGTTAGGAGCACGGTGTTCGTGGCACCTGCTTGGACTTCCCCATAACATTTAAAATCGAAAAACACTTCTACAAATGTCAACATCTGGTGTGTACAAGCCTCTAGTCGTGTTTGTAGACTCGTCTTTATTCTGTGCCTCTGGGATACAATGGCTTCTGCGTCTCCTGTTTCTCTTCAGAGCCCCTTTCGCGCAGTTGAAAGCATCTGCCTGCCCTTTGCGTCTTCCGGGGGCGGCAGAGCAGTTTCTGGTTGAAGCAGCATGATTCTCTCATAAACTCTGTCCTTTGATTTCTCAGACAAGTGTCTCTGAGTCCTCTGACCCCTCCTGGGTTCGAGGCTGTGGCCTCGGTGGGTTAGAGGCTGGGAGGAGGCTCGCAGAGCTCAGCCTCAGATCCGGACCTGTCTGACTTCAGAGCCTGCATTCTCAAACTGGGTTATTTGAACCCAAGGAGAGTGCATGTCCTGGAACCTCCGACCTGCAGCCAGTCAGTCGGAAGCACAGGTGACGACCTGGACGTGCAGGGGGGTGGGGACAGTCTTGTAGGTCCGAACCCTTAACCTTAATCTTGTGGCTCTCAGAGCCCTTTTTAGGGGCTAATACGAAATACTTGTTATAAAAACAGGTATGAAAGGATGAGACCACTGATTTATATTATCCGTAAATGACACCAAAGGGCTGTGCAATCGCCTTCATGTCTGACCAGCCTCACTGCCCCCTCCCCTCCCACCTCAATACTCAGGCAAGAGTCTGGTGGTTCTCCAAACGGGTCCTGCTCATCACACCTCCCTGTCTGCAGGTGCTGTGGTCTCAGCCCCGAAAGCTCCAGAACGCCC
>NW_005355753.1:1435911-1445619 GCF_000412655.1 Myotis brandtii | reverse complement strand
ACAGGACCACCTACTCATTCATCAAAACCCAGGTCAGGTGCTGCATCTGGGTTCCTCCGTGGAAAAGTAGGCGTCCTTGCCTTCCTCCACCTTCTAGCGCAGTGGTCCTCAGCCTTGGCTGCACATTAGAATCACCTGGGAATCTTTTTAACATCCTGATTTCTGGGCCTCACCTCCGGAAATTCTGTTTCTTTGTTATGGGGTGGGGCCACAACATTAGTAACAAAGAAACAGAATTTCCGGAGGTGAGGCCCAGAAATCAGGATTTTAAAAAGATTCCCAGGTGATTCTAATGTGCAGCCAAGGCTGAGAACCACTGTTGTAGAGAATAGTTACTGCGCCACAAGGTACTGAGCACAGCTGTGCGAGCGCAGTGCTCACACTTCACAGGCTCGCAGCACCTGGAGAGAGCCACGCTCATTGCCCCGCTCTGCAGAGGAGAAGGCTCAGTGTTGGAGAAACTGTGGGATGTGTGCGCCTTATCAGGAGGGGTCAGGGATGGAGCCGGCTATGCAGCTCCGGGGCGGGACGCGTCCACACGTGGGCCTCTGTGCTCGCTGCACCGGGCATTGCCCTGTGTGGTGTTCCCTGTGAGCAGGTCCCCACTGTGCAGCTGCACCTCCCGGAGGCAGGGACAGTCTTTCCATGCCTGGGCCGCTGGAGGCGCACACCCTGAGCTGAATCACATCTTCACCAGGAGGAAGTCAGTGCCCAATGGCTTGTAGTAAAAATCACCCTTGAGGATTTTATTAGTTCCTAATTGCTGCTGTAACAAGTCGCCGCTCGGTGGCTTCCAACAGCACAGCTTTCTCTCGGGCAGCTGCCTGCGATGCCGGAGGGGCAGGTCTGTGTGCTCCACGGCCAGAACCATCTCCCGGGCCACGGCTACCAGGTGTACTGGACCGGAAGGTGGTGGTCGTGGTCTGTGAGGTCATCTACACTTCTGGCAATTTCTACAGAAACAAGTTGAGGTGCCTGGCCTTCCTCCACAAGCAGATGAACACCAACCCTTCCCGAAGCCCCACCGCTTCCGGCCCGACGGGAGGAGGCATGTGCCCCACAGGACCAAGCGGCCACGCCGCCCAGGACCGCCTCCAGGCATCAATGGGACCCGCATCCGGACAAGAGAAACCCGATGTGGTCCCTGCCTCCCCGAGGTCGTGCACCTGACGCCTGCGCACGTCTGTCTACCCAGGGTGTTGGACTCATGAGGCTCTGGAATGCCAGGCATCACAGCTGCCCTGGGGGAAGAAGGCCAAGACCCTCACTGGGAGGAAGAAGAGCTCACAAGGCCACTGACACGGGCAAACACCACACGCAAAAGAAAACCGGCAGGTACACTCAGGTCCTCAGAACTCCTGGACTCCTGGTCTGAGCCCAGTCAAACTGACTGTTCATTCCTCACGCTCGCCCGGCCTGCCTTCCCCCATCGCCTAGGAAGTGGGGATGCCCGCCTGCCTTCCCCCATCGCCCAGGAAGTGGGGATGCCCGCCTGCCTTCCCCCATCGCCCTAGGACATATTAAAACAAAGACTTATATTTTTGATATTTATTTTATATATTTAAATGCCATTTAACAAAGAAAAATCAACCAAAAAAATGAGTTTGCGTGTCACCTCTGACAGGCGTGTCATAGGTTCGCCATCACTGCCCTAGGAATTGGGGATGCCCGGCCTGCCTTCCCCCATCGCCTAGGATGTGGGGACCCCCAGGAACTACCCTCTGGCGCCACAGGCATGTGGACTTTGAAGGCGGGGAACACAGAGGACGCCTTAGTCACTGGCTGAAGAAAGGCCTTTTAAAGAGTTGAACCGGCTCCGAGAGCTAGGCAGTCGTAATTTGCCTGTGACCTACTCATTCACGAGTGTTGGGAAATCAGCCATTGGAACAGCTGGCTCAGTTTCAGTATTTATAAGTAAGCTGAAACCTCAAGTTTAAACTCTCCGCATGCTCAGGTGCTGGACTGTGCCGCCGGGAGGAAGGAGCCAACGCCGGGGGAAGGGTGGGCCCGCTGCGTCCGACCGCCTTGGGGTCACGGGCATCACCCTCTCACCCTCCCTGTACCTATGATCAGGAATGAATAAATTATTTTAAAAGAAATAAAAACAGCACAAGTTTATTACCTTATAGTTCTGAAAGTCATACGTTTCCAATCGGTCTTAAAGGGCTAAAAGTCAAGGCAACAGCAGGCCGGACTCCTGTGTGTTCTAGGGGAGACTCCATTAATTTGCTTGTTCAGCGTCTAGCAGCCGCCTGCTGTCCATGGCTTCCGGCTCTACCACCTTTAAAGCCAGCAGCATTGGGCCAAATCCTCCTCACTGTCCTCTCTGACTTCCTCCCCCACGTGCAAGGCCCCGGGGGTTGCACAGTCCCTCTCAGAGCATTAGGACATGCTTCCTATTAGAAGGAGAGCTGGTTAGCAACCTTAATTCCATCTGCAAACTTCATTGTCCTTTGTCATGTGACTTTTTTTTGTTAATCTTCTCCAGAGGATATTTTTCCTATTGATTTTTTAGAGAGAGTGGAAGGGAGGGGAGGGACATAGAAAGAGAAACATTGATGTAAGAGAGACACATTGATTGGTTGCCTCCTGCACAAGCCCAGCCCAGGGCCCAGGGATTGAGCCTGCCACCAAGGTATGTGCCCTTGACCGGAATTGAACCTGAGACCCTTGAGTCCTCAGGCTGATGCTCTAACCACTGAGAAAAACTGGCTAGGGCCTTTGCCATGTGCCTTAACATATTCACAGGTTCTGGGGATTGGGATATAAAGAAAGACCTTTGAGGAGACATAATTCTGCCTACCACAGAGATGCCTTAAGTCACCCATGAAAGTGCAGTGCACTGCGAAACGGCTTAGAACAGTGATTCAAAATGGATTCTGGAGCAACTCCCAGCTCTACCATTGAGCTCTATTACTTTGGGCAAGTTACCTAATGCCAGAAGCCGGTCCATCCTTGTTGCTTGACACAGTCGCTGCAGAGAAGAAACATCTGCACAGCATATGTTTCAAGGGACCTGGCGTATATGGCATACTGTTCTTAATATGTTTGCTCCCCTTCTTAGCGCTATGTGTTCTAACCAGGGCCACCTCCCTGAGAAAGGTTATTTCCCCAGGTGGGGATATTTCCCTGGAGTTAGGAATTAACAGGACTAAGGAAGAGAATGAATCAGTAAAACCCCCCACTAGTGTTACAGAAATACCATGTACTACTTATGAAGAACTTGGACTAAGACTGTTGGCAATAAATTTGGGACGTGTTGGGCCCACATCCCCATGTGTCTGCCCACCAGGGAAAGCACCAAAGCCTATACCCCTGGAGACCCACCAACACAGGGCAGTCCCAGGGAAGGCAAGCAGCGGGGCTGGGAGGACATAACCTTTACTGGGTAGGATAATCTTCAGTCACTTCCTTGTAGCTTATCAGTAGAGCAGTAGAATAGGTGACCTTGGAATAGCCCTTATAATGGAACACAGAGATTAACCTAGACAAGATTAAAATCAACAGAACTAGATAGAGACAGGATTTTTGGCAAAGGTCAGATAAACTATGGAAATGAAACAAGGAACTGTAGAAGGTTACCCAAAACATACCATGATGTGACTATAGAGTCATGCTTATAGGACCAAATGGTATAAATACAGATGTAACAGGAGAATAAAGAGAGAACCTGGCTATGCTGATCAACTGAACGCTGTCTCCGTGTCATTCCTTCTTTGCCGACTCCGTCCATGCCTTTGGGAACCCCTGGACCTGCTGGGGCTGGACCCCAACAACCTAACTTCTCTGTGCCTCAATTTTGCCATCTGGAAAATGGTAGAACAACAGTGCCCACTTTGCAGATTTGTAAATACTTAGAAGAAGGCCTGGCATGCAGTAGTGTTATATAGGCACTTGTTACATATATACAATGTTATTGGAACAAGTTTGTAGTGTCTGGCCAAGCTAGGCCTTGGCCCGGCTTTCAGGTACCTGGGAATCAGAAACTGACTCAGGCATCTTGTGTCTCTGTCATTCCTGTCGTGTTTGTTAAGTGGCAGAGGTGATGACACCATCTGTACTATTTAAATTGTTTATCCTTCTTTATATTCTGCGGAGTGAGTGATTGAATTGGTAAGAATTAACTATGGCTTTGATAAAACTTCACTGTAAACATTTGCTGAGTGAATGGGTGCTGGATGGATGAATCGACCCTCAGCTTTGTCTCCACACTCATCCCTCCACGTGTGTCGCCTTGCTTGGCTGTCCCAGGCAGGCAGTGAGCGGGGTGGGGGCGTCCCGGGCTCTGCATCTGACGCGCATGTGACCTCCCACAGGATGCAAAGTGTGTTCAGCACCACGGAGAGCGGCCCCGGCAGCCCGAGGCCCACACCGCCGGATCCCCTGGAGGCCTTTCCCCAGAGGAGCCTGGAGGCAGGTGACATCGCGGTGCTGGCTCTGTACTTCCTCTTCGTCCTGGCCGTGGGACTGTGGGTAAGCCAGGCCAGGGGGCGGCAGAGGGGAAGAAACTAAATTCAAAACTTTAAATTTTAAAAAATGCACTGACCGTTGGCCCTGGGTCAGGTGCCGAGTTAGGCACTTTCATTTACGTAATCTCATGTAATATGCACGGGTCCTTATGAAGAAGAGACTGTCACCATGCCCATCGCATAGATACGAAAACTGAGGCTCAGAGAATTTCAGTTTCTTATTCTGTTGGGAAGTTAGGAGAGCAGGGGTTAAAATCCATATCCCCTTCACGTTGAAGCCCATGCTCTTTTTTTAAAGGAAGTTTTTCTTTAGTCATATGATTCAAAAATAAAAACAACTTTAAAATGAGATACAGTGCAAAGTCCATGACTCCCCTTCCCTCCACAGGTAACCACTGTCATTAATTCTGTGGTAAATTAGTGTATTCTCTCATAGTTTCTTTATGCAAAATCCAAGAAAATATTGTGTATATTTTCCTCCTTTAAAATAGGAGGCAGTAGCCGAAACTGGTTTGGCTCAGTGGATAGAGCATCGGCCTGTGGACTGAAAGGTCCCAGGTTCGATTCCAATCAAGGGCATGTACCTGGGTTGCGGGCACATCCCCAGTGGGAGATGTGCAGGAGGCAGCTGGTCGATGTTTCTCTCCCATCGATGTTTCTAACTATCTATCTCTCTCCCTTCCTCTCTGTAAAAAATCAATAAAATATAAAAAAATAAAAGAAAAAATATCTAAAAAAAATAAATAAATAAAATAGGAGGCAGCCCTGGATGGTTTGGCTCAGTGGGTAGAGCCTTGGCCTGTGGACCGAAGGACCCTGGGTTCGATTCCGGTCAAGGGCAGTACCTTGATTGCAGGCTCCTCCCGGCCCGGGCCCTGCTCAGGGCCCTTGCAGGAGGCAACCAATCGATGTGTTTCTCTCACATCAATATTTCTCTCTGTCTGTCACAGATTCTGCTGGGAGGAGACTGAGCCCAGTAAGGTGGGGCTGCCGGGAGTTGGGAGGATGGGGCTAGTGAATCTCCATGAAGGGGAAGTGCTGGTCAGGCTTTTGGGGAAGTTGGGGGGGTGTGGGATCCACCTCAAAGCCACACAATGTGGTCACTGACACCTGCTAAGTCTGCCCAGACCTCTACGTTCTGGCCAAAGCAGCTGACTCCTCAGCAGGGCCCAGCTCCACAGGGTGCAGTGACAGGGAGACTAGAGGGGGTGCTTTTGCATTCCCCCAGGCGGATGTCCTTTGGGAAGGAATGCTCCACCCAGGAAAGGTGGTGTTGTGCAGCATGGGAGAGGAACTCAGCACAGGGATTCTGCCAGCTGTCCCTTCAGCTCTCTCCCAGAGCCACAAACCCCAGACTCTCCTCATGTGACTCTAGTCCTTTCCGCTGTCCCTTTGCTGGAGCCCAAGGTGAGTGACTGCAGATGAAATTTTGTGCACTGGCCCTTTAAGAGGGCGCTTATGTCTCTAGTGGACTCTAGTTCCTCCCTGACAGACAGAAACCCTGCTGCTTTTCACAGCCAGATGTTCTGTGGGCGCCTCTTCCTGGCTCTTTGCTCAGAGAGAACCCCCTGCAGCTGAGAACCTCAGCCACCATCTCTGGTTGTGGGGCCAGCCCTTTTCTTGTCTCCGCCCTTCCTACCCCTTGTGATGTGGCTTTTTCTGTAAATCCTTGGTTATAAGACTCCTCTTCAGCTAGTCTTCAGATTATTCTATAATTTAGTTATAATTCCAGTTCCATCCAGCAAGAATCCTCTCACCAACATTCACACCCAGAAGCTCAGAGAAGTTGAACAGCTTATTCAATATCACACAAACCACTCAGTGGTCAAAATGTCTGTATTAAAATGCCTTCCATGCCAGGGAGCTTACTTCTAAAGATGGTTTTGTGGACCAGCTAAAAACATGGGCTCCAAAATCAAGCTGAGCTAGGCTTGAATTCCTGTCCCTTCTGCTATCTGGAAATGTGTCACTAGATAAGTGGCTTTAATTCTGAGCCTCAGTTCCTCACCAACTCCCAACCTCATGGGAGTTAATAAGAATTAAAGTGAGATAATGCTTTGAAATGCTTAGCATAGTGTCAGACACTATACAAGTGCTAACACAGAATAAATGATACACAGTAGGAGCTATTATAGCTAAGCCATGAGTGTAAAACTCAAATGCCTAGGGGTCAAGTAGGTTATTATCAATGTGTGAAGCAGGACTAGTAGGGGCTGTGTTGACCTAAAGAGTGTGTCTCCTCTAAAAGTATTCAAATTAAAATTTTCTTTATAACCACGGGTCAAACAAAATCTATTTGGTGTTTAAATCTAGCCCCTTGGACTCTCACTTTATCGTCTGCAGCCTAGGGATGCCTCTGTTTGTTCTTCTTTTCCCCTCACCCACCTTCTTCTTTGTTTTAGTCCACAGTGAAGACCAAAAGAGACACCGTGAAAGGCTACTTCCTCGCCGGAGGGGACATGATGTGGTGGCCTGTAAGTGATCTTTGGTTCAATTACAGTCGCTTCTCAAAGAATTTTCAAGTGCTGCTGTTCTGTCTAGCCTTTGCTTGTTCAGGACTCTGTAGTTGCACGTTGTGTGTAAGTTACAGTATAGACTAGAGAAGGCTTAGCTCCAATCCAACTTTGTTTAATCAAAAAAGAATTTATAGCTCACCTAAGGGGGAAAACCTAGGGTTTCAGTTATGGCTGAGTACAGGGGCTCAAGTGATATTATTAGAACCCGGTTTTCCCCTCTACTTATTCTCCCCCCGCCCCCTCCATTTAGTCTTTCTATTTCTATCTATCTATCATCTCTCCTCTGGATGGGTGCTATTCCCAAACAGACCCGACTTCATGTCAATGAGCTGGTGGATGCTGCTCTAGACCTTTCATCCTCCTAAGTTCCAGCCCAGCATGGGAAGAGCCTCTGCTTCCATGGAAGTGTCCCTGGAAAATATCTCATTTCTGATTATGGCTCATGCCCATCCACTGCCAGTGACTGTGGCCAGGGTGGTTTGATGTGCTCACTGGCTCAAGCCTGGGTCACACACTCAATGCCTGAGCTGGGGGATGCGGAACCTCCCCCGTGGCATATATGATGAGAAATGAGAGGAACTAAAGCCTTAAGGAGATTGGGACGGTATGTTATTTTCAAGTAGATCTAAGGGCAATGCCAAACTCACGTGCAGCACAAACACACATCACCCACACACATCACATATATAGACAAGCCTCTACTTAGTAGGCCCAGGGAAGGTGATCAGGAATAATACTTTTACTTAGGATCCTAAAATAAGGGTCAAATTTTTGAACTAAGAAGAGGGAGAATTTCCCCCATTTGCAGTAAGTTAAAAGAAATGCAGAGTGTAAGATGCAGAGAGATAATAGGTATCTGGGCCTCTAGCAGAATAGGATTGGAGCTCTTTAAACCCCATTCCTCATAGAATTGTCGCTATTTTCCTCTTCCTGAAGTTCCCTGGGAGACTCCACTTGCAAGAGCAGCCTTTTCCCCAGAGACATTTGTCAAAAGCAATCAGTGGCAATTGTTTAACATTGCAGCTGTCTGAGGCAGCAATAACCGTTGGGGCATACGATGGACTAATCAAGGCGCTTAAAGGAAAAGCTGGAGAATGAGCCGTTCCTAGAGTATTTTGAGAAGCTCTGACATAGTCCTGGGAATATCAAAGCCATGTGATATCCAGGGCTGTGCACATGCTTAGAAAAGACCTGAAAAGGTCCTAAGCTCTCACCTCTGGCTGACCGTAAGGCTCTGCATAAACAGAAAGTGAGAACTAGGACAGAAATATCCAGGTTGAGTGTTGAAAGCATACCTTGACATGCACACAAAGCTTTCTGGCAAAGGCTGGGAAAATTATTTGTTTTAGATATGTAAGAAAATCTCTGCCTAGTTATTAACTGACCACTAAACTAAGTGGACACATGACAAAGAATACAGACTTTATAGAATTCATTCAAGAAAGTCTATAAACAGCCGTAACCGGTTTGGCTCAGTGGATAGAGCGTCGGCCTGAGGACTGGAAGGTCCCAGGTTCGATTCCGGTCAAGGGCATGTACCTTGGTTGTGGGCACATCTCCAGTAGGGGGTGTGCAGGAGGCAGCTGATCGATGTTTCTCTCTCATCGATGTTTCTAACTCTCTATCCCACTCCCTTCCTCTCTGTAAAAAATCAATAAAATATTTTTTTTTAAAAAAGAAAGTCTATACACAAATAAACAGTAGCAACAACAAAAAATTACTAAAACAATCAACTCAGGAATGAGGAACAATCAGATTTCTAGGGTTGCCACTGATGTTACATTAAATGTCCACTTTTAACAAAACATTATGAGTCATGCAAAAAAATAAGAAAGTATGATCTATATACAGCAGTGGTTCTCAACCTTCCTAATGCCACCCTTTAATATCCTCATGTTGTGGTGACACCCAACCATAAAGTTATTTTTGTTGCTACTTCATAACTGTAATTTTGCTACTGTTATGAATCGTAATGTAAATATCTGATATGCAGGATGTATTTTCATTGTTACAAATTGAACATAATTAAAGCATAGTGATTAATCACAAAAACAATATGTAATTATATATGTGTTTTCGTATGGTCTTAGGCGACCCCTGTGAAAGGGTCGTTCGACCCCCAAAGGGGTCTCGACCTACAGGTTGAGAACCGCTGATATACAGGAAGAAAAGTAGTCCATAAAAAGTGGCCCTGAAGAAGCCCAGATGCTGGACTTACTGAATAAAGACAATAATCCTTCACAAACTCTTCACAAAAAAATATAAGGGAACACTCTCTAATTCATTCTGTGTGTTACACATTACGCTGGTACCAAAATCAGACAGACACCACAAGAAAAAAAAACTACAGACAAATATCTCTCATGAATATAGATTCAAAAGTCCCTAAGAAACCAATCCTAGCAATATATAAAAAAGATTATACACCCATGGCCAAGAGAGATTTATCCTAGAAATGCAAGGTTAGTTGAACATACAAAAAAAGTTGATTAATGTAATACACTATATTACATTATAATAAAGGACAAAACTACATGATCATTTCAATATATACAGAAAAGACGTTTCATAAAATCCAACACCCCTATATGATCAAAATAATAAACTCAGCCAACTAGACATAAAAGGAAAGTTTTTCAACCTGAAAAATGGCATCTACAAAACTCCACCAACATTTTTTAAATATTTTTTATTGATTAAGATATTACATATGTGTCCTTATC
>NW_005355753.1:1432460-1435831 GCF_000412655.1 Myotis brandtii | reverse complement strand
GATTATTGTCCAATCTCTTCCCGCACCCCCCACACCCTTTCCCCCCCACCCCCAGAATAGTCAGTCCATTCCCTTTCTATGTCCCTGATTCTATTATAATCACCAGTTTATTCTGTTCATCAGATTATTTATTCACTTGATTTTTAGATTCACTTGTTGATAGATGTGTATTTGTTGTTCATAATTTGTATCTTTACCTTTTTCTTCTTCTTCCTCTTCTTAAAGGATACCTTTCAGCATTTCATATAATACTGGTTTGGTGGTGATGAACTCCTTTAGCTTTTTCTTATCTGTGAAGCTCTTTATCTGACCTTCAATTCTGAATGATAGCTTTGCTGGATAAAGTAATCTTGGTTGTAGGTTCTTGGAATTCATCACTTTGAATATTTCTTGCCACTCTCTTCTGGCCTGCAAAGTTTCTGTTGAGAAATTAGCTGACAGTCGTATGGGTATTTCCTTGTAGGTAACTGACTTTTTTTCTCTTGCTGCTTTTAAGATTCTCTCTTTGTCTTTTGCTCTTGGCATTTTATTTATGATGTGTCTTGGTGTGGTCCTCTTTTCCACCAACATTTAACATTATATTTAATTATGAAAGACTGAGAGCTTCCCCCCAATATAAAGAACCAGACAAGGATGTCCCTTCCTACCATTTCTATTCAAGATTTACAGGAGGTTCTAGCCAGGGCAACTCACACACACACACATAAATAAAAGCCATCCAGATTGAAGAGGAACAAATAATACTACCTCTGTTTGCAGATGGCATGATCCTGAAAATAGAAAATTCTGAGTAACCCAGAAAAAATACTGTAGCTAATAAATGAGTTCAGTAAGTGCAGATATAAGATCAACATATAAATCAATATAAAAGGTCAACATTTTTATATGTTAGCAATTAATAATTTAAAAATAAAATTAAGAATATTTCATTTGCAATTGTATCAAAAGAATGAAATAGGAAGTTTTACAAAAGGAGTATAATATATACACTGAAACATTGAAAGTGGCCCTGAAGAAGCCCAGATGTTGGACTCACTGAATAAAGACACTAATCCTTCACAAACTCTTCTTTAGTCACAGAAGGACTGAAAAATTGGGAGCACAGCCTGTGTTCATTGGTTTGAAGACTTAATATTGTTAAGATGGTAATATTTCCCAAACTGCTTGAGAGATTCAACGTTCCAGCTGCCTTTTTTTTTTGTTGCAGAAGTTGACAAGCAGGTCCAAAAATCTAGGTGGAAATGTAAAGACCCAGAATAGCCAAAACAATCTTGAAAAAGAACGAAGTTAGAGGATTCACATCTCCTGGTTTCAATACTTACTACAAAATGACACTAATCAGGAAAAAACGTGGTAGAGGCGTAAGGATAGATCAATAGAATAGAACTGGATGAAAGCCAGAGGGTCCACAGGAGGCCCCGGAGCCTCTCAGACAGCTCTGTCTCCCTCTCCCTCTTACCCCCCCCCCCCCCTCCCATTTCTACCCTGTCTCCATCTTCACCTCCACCCTCTGGCTCAGTGCTCACCTGGTCAGGTCTCTGTCATGCCCCTTTCCCTCAGCAGAGTGGCAGGGATGAGCACAGACCTGGACATGCCCCCACCCACCCCCACCCGGTGACACACGCTCAGTCTGAGGGACCAGTTCCAGATTCCCAGGAGAGAGAATGTCACCCGCCCAGCTTGGGTGCCCAGGCCTATCGGTCCAATCAACCGAGACCAGGGATGGGGTCATCAAGTCCAGTCCCGGCCGCTTAGAGTTCTACCGGAGGCCGGCTCTCTGCTTTGCTACTTTGGAAGCAAAGCTGGGATGACACAGGCCTCCTGGTTCTCATGGGCCGCACTTCCTCAACACCCGGCATCCTTCTCCCAGGGAGGCCGCGTGCGTGTACTGCACAGCCCTAGGAGGCACAATTTACATAGGTTTGCATGTTTATTATGCTGATTTATGATAAGTGGAAGTAAGAGTCTTGGGGAAAGAGTCTTTTCTAATTTGAAGAGAAGGTGCCAGATACGCTAGGGGTAGCCCTGCCTTCTCCCTTCTCCTCTGTCCTCTCTAGAGCATGGAGGGAGGGAGGGGGGCAGGGAGGTGCCCAGAACTTGTCTCCAACGTATAACCTGTCCGTCTCCCCACAGGTGGGTGCGTCCTTGTTTGCCAGCAACATAGGAAGTGGACATTTCGTGGGCCTGGCGGGGTCGGGCGCTGCGGTGGGCATTTCGGTAGCTGCTTATGAGTTTAGTGTGAGTACTCACCACGCAGTGGGCAGCCCTCTCCGCCGGACAGGGAGATCTGGGGGCCGTTGTGTGCGTGCCTCACCTTTAAAACCAGAGCGGTGCTTTCCGAAACACGAACAGGGAGCATCCGGCACCCAGGCCAGCAAAGTCAGTCTGACTACCAGTCTCGGCCTCCTGCCCGGGGTCTGTCTGCCTGATGGGGGAGACTGTGCGGGGAAAGCGCTGGAGTCCGCCCTGGCGGCCTGATGCCGCGGGCATCACAAAGCCCGTGCGCCCAGTGGCCCTGGGCCGGCTGCCCGCCACGAACACCAGGCAGGACGCTCTCTGAGTAGCGGGCTCGGCCTGATTTGCTCTCTGAGTAGCGGGCTCCGCCTGATTTGCGGAGGGGGTGCGCTCATTAAAGTGACTTCATCTTTATAATGAGTAGCTTTTTAGTGCTTTCTCTGTGCACTGACTCATTACATCGTGGGATTCAAGTACAGACTAGAGCCAGGCTGCCTGGGTTGGCATCCTGGCTGCATCGCTTGCCAGCTGTGTGACCTCGGGCAAGTGGCTTAACCTCTGGGAGCCTCGGAGCCTCGTGTCTAAAACGGGGATAGTAACAGCCCCTGCCACGTGGCGACGTTGTGAGGATGAGGGGTTAATGCTTGTAAAAGGTGCAAGGGGGGCTCTTCTAGCGTCGCCCCCCCCCCCTTCAGCGCCTGCCTGACCTCCAGCACCTCCTGACCCCTCCATGGGGGGGAGGGAGTGCCCTCGGATGAAGGGGGATGACGTGAGGTTTAGGGGACACTGTGCTAGCATCCACAAAGACGTGGCTGTCTCCATTTGTCCCTACGTCATCCCCTCTCCCATCCAAACATGGAAATACGACGTCCCGGGAGGGTGAGCCACTCAGCCAGTGAGAGACGGACGGACAGACGCGGAGCCGAGCAGACCAGGTTACGGGAGGGGGCGCAGGACTCCCGGGCGCCTGGCGGCCAGCCGACTCCGTGTCCTCCGCAGGGCATATTCTCCGTGCTGACGCTCGCCTGGATCTTCCTCCCCATCTACATTGCAGGCCAGGTGAGTCCGAGGGCGCCGCGGGCACAGAATGGGAGGCCTTTGGGAAGGGCCAAGCCTGCACTCCCTCCCTCCCCCAG
>NW_005355753.1:1430423-1432204 GCF_000412655.1 Myotis brandtii | reverse complement strand
CGCCCCGCCCCTCCCCAGCGCCCCTCCCTCTGCACATGGGCATCCACTGGACAGCCCCTAGTGGTCCCAGCTTGGAGAGGGATGGTGCACAGGGGAGACAGTTAGGAGCCTGTCCTCAGAGCGGTCTCTGAAATGTTTACATAGCACGTTACTCCTTTCAACTTAAGAAAAACCCAATCCAGTGTTTTTACTTCCTTTGCATGCAAAACTACAATAATTGAGTTACTTCTAACTGATATGAAATATTATAATTTTATTTTACCAAGTAATGCTGCTTGAGGATTTTGAAAAAGCAGTTTTGGACATTATTTCTGATCTTATTGACACCTTTCTGTCACTGGCACTGTTTTAGAGGTTTAACACACACGGCACGATCATCAATATCATAGAGTTGTTCATAAAGCAATAACTGATTTTCACCTTCTATTATGAAAAGTTTTTAAATACACAAAGTAGACAGAGCTGCTTAATGATGAGACAAGTCGTTTAAAAATGTGCCCGAAGCTGTGCGATCTGTGGGAAGGGCGGTGATGTGGGCACACATGGTCCCGGTTGGAGACAATCCGAGTCTGAATAAGAAAGGCCTTTGGTGGGTGGGCCCCCGTGACTGGCTCCTGCACAGCCAATGTGTCGGGTATGACGGCACCGGGCGGGCGTGAGGGGCGCTGGGCCAGGGCATCAGTAAGCATTTATTGAGCACCTACTATGGAAAGGAGTCAAGGAGGGTAGCGATGCAGGTTCGTTCACAGGTAGGCGGCCAGGCCTTCTCAGCCGGTGGTCTTCGTGTTCTGTGGCGAGCAGAAGATCATGCCATCTGCCAGAGGCTAAATGATATTTTCTCAACCCTGAGTCGGGGGGTGCAGAGGGGACGAGATGGGGACAGACATGCCAAACCCCAAGAACAGTGCTGCCCCCCAGATGGTGCTCAGCAACATGGCTCAGCTCCTGGGGTGTCCCACGTGGCAAGGACACCTGGCTCGGGCCTCCCACCCAGGCATGCGGGGCCTCCCTCGGCCGGTGCCTCCAGGTGAAGGGGTCCCCTGGTGCCCGTCCTCTCTGGAGTCCGCGTGGTTTGCTGGTAGAACCCCCTGGTGTTCACGGGGATCTGGCTAAAGGTTACAGTAGAGCAACTTCCCCGAAGGTCAGCACATGGGCACAGGGAGTCACTGAGCCGGTCTGAGGTGTGCCCGTGGCCAGCGACACGGAACCCCATGGCGAGGGATTTCCTTTCCTGGTCGGTCAGCTGTTGGGTGACCCCGGGGGATAGCGCACGCGGGTGCTGGCAGGCCTGCAACCCCCCGTCCAGTGCTTCGCCGACACTCTTTTCTTTTTTCTTAAAGAAAGAACGAGCGGGCTCTGAGCCCAGAGTCTTTGCTGTGCAACAGCAAGTTGCCAGAAAAGAAGAGAAACCAAACGAATTGTTTTATTATCCATGCGCTTATTTTTTCTGGCTCCCTTACACTTTGAATCGATTTCCCTTAACAGTGCTGATTTGAAATTTCCTTTGTAGATTAATTTATTTGAATAAAAACATGAGTTGATTGAAAAGAAAACATTATTAATAATAGCAGAGATCGCAAAAATTTGGATGGGGTACACAAATGCCTCCCATTTGGGAAATATGATAGTTGGGTACATACTCCTGCACAGAACCCAAATTCCTCCACTCACCTCTTTGCTCCCATTTTCTCCTCCCTTCTGAGTCCCCCACTGCGACTCCCTAGACCAGCCGTGGGCAAACTACGGCCCGCGGGCCGGATCTGGCCCGTTTGAAATGAATA
>NW_005355753.1:1415935-1430216 GCF_000412655.1 Myotis brandtii | reverse complement strand
ACCCTTTTATGTAATGATGTTTACTTTGAATTTATATTAGTTCACACAAACACTCCATCCATGCTTTTGTTCCGGCCCTCTGGTCCAGTTTAAGAACCCATTGTGGCCCTCGAGTCAAAAAGTTTGCCCACCCCTGCCCTAGACCATGTGTGTGCAGCGTTGGGGGTGGGGGGGCTGGTGCCCTGAGGCCGTGGCCAGATGGGGTGAAAGCTGGGCTCTGGCCCCAGGTCACCACGATGCCAGAATACCTCCGGAAACGCTTCGGGGGCAACAGGATCCCCACCCTCCTGGCTGTGCTCTACCTGTTTATCTACATCTTCACCAAGATCTCGGTAAGGTGGGGACCTGCTGGGGAGATTGGCCAGGGCCCCTGCTGGGTGTCTCCACCCATGAACTTTGTCCTTCCCTTGGGCAAGCTCCAGGGCACCTCGAGGACATTGGGCGGGTAGGTGAGCACAGGCAGAGGGTGTCAGGGGGAAGGGTGGAGGAAGGGACTCCCAGCTCCTGCCAAAGCTTCCTTGGCAACGCCTCGGGCGGGGCGGGTCACTGACTGCACGGGACTTCGATCTTCTCCTGAGATAGACCACGATCAGCAGTGATCAGCAGTGCTGATGGCCTTGGGCTGCCCGCCCCGCCCTTGGATGGGCAGAGCTCCTGGGAAGTGGCCAAGAGCAGGGGCGTGTGCCGCTCAGCCAGCCTGGCTCACACTGTCTCGTCCAGCTGGAGCCGGGACAGCTTGTCCTGTGTGAGGGTGAGGGGGCCCGAGGAGTGCCATTCCATCGAACAGTAACTGGCTCCACGCCGGGGAAGCCTCCACAAGGGAAGTTCTGTCGGAGGAGGCGTTTGGAGAGAGGGAATTGGCATTCCAGAAAGATAAATTAGAACACGCCAAAGCTGGGTGGCATGGGTGGACGTGACTTGTTCCCGAGGACCCCGAGGACTGGGAATAGGAGGCGAGTGAAGGAAATGAAGCCAGGCAGCAGGCAAATCACGACGGGCCTGGCATGAAACTCTAACTTATTCAAGACCCTTGTGGGCCTGGAGCCACTGGAGGGCTTTCCTGGGGGAAGGACGAGATGACCACGCCCGCGTGCGATTAGGTGCACTGTGAGGGCGGGGTGTACGAAGACCAAGGGCAGAAACGGGACCACTGAGGAGGTTGTTGTATTAGCCCAGGGAAGGGGTCTCAAATGTAATTGCCCACAAGGCTCCAGTCTGAGACCCCCAAATCTGGAAGGAGATGGGTGAAGAAACAAAATGTATGATTCCTCTGTGTTTGCCTGAGTCCAGGCTGGGGGAACCTCTGCTACACACATCTGTCCATCCATCCACTCACCCACCCACCCATCCACCCATCCATCCATCCATCCATCCATCCATCCATCCATCCATCCAATAAATAATTATTGAGCCCCAGCCATGTGCAAGGTTCCATGTCAAGTGCTGGAGGAACAGTGGTGAGAAATACAGCCAGAAATATAGCCAGAAATACAGCTTGATAATACCCTCATCAAGCTTCCATTCTAATGGAGGAAAAGTAATGAAGGTGAATGAGTCTTCTGACAGGGGAGGGACCCACCTCTAGGAGGCTTTTAAATCTGGATTATTTTGTGGCCTGAGGCTCAGCTCACCAGCTCAGTGATCTGCCAGTCCCTTGCAGGATGTTCAGCTCCATCCATCCACTCACCCACCCACCCATCCACCCACACATTCATCCATCCATCCACTCACCCACCCACCCGTCCACCCACACATCTGTCCATCCATCCATCCACCCACACATCCATCCACCAATCCATCCACACATCCATCCATCCTCCCATCCACCCATTCACCCATCCATGCATCCATCCACCCAAGCACACATCTACCTACCCATCCATCCATTCACTTTATGTTTCAACAGGTGGACATGTATGCAGGCGCCATCTTTATTCAGCAGTCTTTGAAACTGGATCTGTACCTGGCCATAGTTGGGCTGTTGGCCATCACAGCTCTATACACTATTGCAGGTATGACTGAATAAGGGGTGATGCTGGGAGGGGTGGTGGGCAGGGGCTGTGCCACCCCATCTTTTCCCAGCCCGTCTTCTGGTGTTCTACTGTGTTAAGACCATTTATCCATTAAACTCCAGTTCATTGCCTCAGATAACATGATTTCTCTTGGCTGTTGTCCTAAGGAAGGAGGTTGCCCATAAGAGAGAGGATTTAAAGTGCAGCGCAGCTGCACAAGCATTTCCCAATTACTCAAGACCTGGTTATCGAGGACCCACCAGGCGCTGTGCCCGTGTCTCACATGCACTGAACAGGCTGGGCCACAGACCACCTTATTCTGGAGCCCGAGGCGGGGCAGCCTCGTCTCTGCCCCTCAGACTTGCATCCTAGACCTACTGGACTCTGGCACAGCGTAGAGGAGTATCTGGTTTTGAAGCCTCACCTTCTCTGCCTCTTATTGGTGTAATCGGCTTATTCTGTTGTATGTATATCACCTCCCGTATGCCAGACATCGTGCTGGGAGGAGGGTGAAGCAGCGAACGGAGAGACAAAGTCTTTGCCCAAAGGAGCTTACGTGCTCGTGGGGATGGGAGGCGTGAACAAGGAAACCAGCGCACAATGTCAGGTGTATTGTCACAACTAGCAAGCGCCAAGCAGGAAAGTTCAGCGGCTGAGCTGGGGAGTGTGGGGAGGGTTTCTTCATGGGATGTTGAGCTGCGGTGACAGTTGAACCAGACCTGAGTGATGAAGGAAGTAGCCATGAGGCGCAGGGGAAGCGCTCCAGGCAGAGGGAAGGACGATCGCAGGCTCTGACATGAGAGCACGGTTTGCCTGTTTGCGGGACAGCAAGGGCGATAGATGTGGCTGAGGCTGAGCAAGCACAGGTCCAGGTTGTGCCCCGCCCATAGGCGAGGCAGTGACACGGAGGGCTGGGACCGGAGCCTGGAAGGACACGAAATGAGCCTGGATCGAGGGCTATGTGCTGTGGAACCACGCAAAGGCCTCTGCTGCCGGAAGATCGCGGCTGAGGTTTCAGCACGGAGAGGAGCGTGTGCCTGAGCCCAGGGGAAGGGAAAGGCCGGCCACGGGTGCAGTTTATCTTCGTGTCTCCTTGTTTGGGCCTGTCTCCCCATTAGACTGTGAGCTCGGCGAGGCCTGGCGGCCTGCTGTTTTGTTCGCCTCTGTATCCCACTGTGTAGAACTAAGTGGGGACCCACCAGATGTCAGCGACGATCGAATGAGATACTAAGCCCAGTGCCTGGCACATGATAAATGCCCCCTAAACCTTGGCATCGAAATGATGGTGGGCGTCAGTGGTACCAAACTTCGGGTTCTCACCATGCTCCAGCCGGTGAACTACCCGGCAGGACAGCAGGGCATTGGGCCAGAAGCCAGGCAGGTCTCTCCCACTCGGGGCAGGGCCTGTTAGCAAGGACGGAGCGTCACAGGAGAACTCCACACCCACGGGCATGGACTTTATTGCAGTGACCTTGCCCACCGGTACACGTGTTTATGTCAGACAAGGGAAGAGGGAAGGGGGAGGGGGAGGGAGGAGACTGGAAAGACTGCCCTGACCAGGATTATTACAAGCATTTTTTTGGTGGCAAAACCAAGAATCCTCTGAGGCCAACCACCATGACCCTGTGCGGGAAGCCTGTTAGGGCTCTGAAGACCTCGCATCCCTTTTCTCATGTTAGAAGCAAAGGTATTCAGAGCGTGGGACTGCGGCCCAAGCACCACTTCCCGTGTCACTTGGCAATTACTGGGTACGGACACTGGCAAACTTAGGGGCTTAAAACAATGGTGATCGTTGCCCACAATTCATTTCCCGTATTGTCTGCTGGTGGGTTTTGCTGGTCCCGCCTGCTCCGTTGAACTGTTGTTAGGTGGCACCGGGAACAGCCAGCTGGAGCCAGAGGGCCTCACTCCCAGGGCTGGGGTCTGCCTGGGCGGTCAGCTGGGCGTTCCCTCCATGAGGACCATCCTCCACTGGGCTAGGCAGGGCTCCTTAAAGCAGCATGGTGGCCCTGGCCAGTGTTGCAAAAATGGTTAGAGCGTTAGACCTCGGACCGAAGGGTCCCAGGCTCAATTCTCGGCCCAGTCCAGTCGGGGTGCGTTTGGGAGGCAACTGGTCGATGTGTCTCTCTCACATAAGTGTTTTTCTCGCTCGCACTCTCCCCCTCTCTCCCTCCCACTCTCTCTCTAAAAAAAAAAAAAAAAAATCAATGGGGAAAATATTCTCCGGTGAGGATTAAAAAAAAAAAAGGAAGCATATTCTTAGGGCAACAGAGGAGCAAGCACAGGAGCCGAGGTCCCCTGGAGGCCGAGGCTTGGAGCTGCACGATATCATTGGTCAGAGCCAGCCGTGCTTGGGAGGTAGAGAGATCGACTTCACCTCACCCCGAACGGGGCGAACGGGGCGGCAGAGCTGAGCTGCAGAACAGGAATGCGCAGCGGGTGTTGTGGCCATCTTTGCAGACCGTTAACACTGAGAGATCTCCACGGCTGGGTCGTGACTGTCGGGGTCCCTCTGTGATGCAGAGTAACTCCTCCCCGTCAGTGCCCGACCCTCAGCTCAGTCCTCGCCCCTCCCTCCCCAGGTGGCCTGGCCGCTGTGATCTACACGGATGCACTGCAGACTGTGATCATGCTCATAGGAGCATTCACCCTGATGGGCTACAGTAAGTGGGGTCCCCGGCCACTGGGGTGGATGCGGGCACTCCCTCAGCAGGGCATCTGCCCTCACCGCTGGGACCAGCACACCCAGCTGTCGGAAGTCCTGCTTGAGGCATGGTGACTTAGCGGAAAGCAAACGGTGCTTATCATGAGAACTTGCTGGGTTTTTTAAAGTAAAAATTAATAGCTCGCCTATATTAATATGGATGAGTGATTAAATAAATAAATAAAGGGGGGATATTTTTTCATCATTTCACTCTTAGCCTATCTATGTCTTTATATTCTAAGCAGGTTCCTTATAGACATCATATAGTTGCTTTTTAAATCTAATCTGACAATCTCCACCTTTCAATTTGTCTCCGGGTTAATTCCATTCATGTCATTATAGATAGGGTTGGATTAAAATCTACTACTTGCCAGTTGTTTACTTGTTCCATCTTAGTGCTGGCCTAGGGTTTACGATAGTCATCTCAGTCTACCATACCAAAAAAAAAAAAATGCCTTCCACTGTGTAATCTGGTGAAAGCCACATTATTTCGAGGTAACCCTGAATCCTTCCAATGAATGAAAGAAGCAGATTCCAAATGGCAGTACTTGATTCTTTCTTGGAGTCGCTCACGCTTATGCAGACACTGTGCCCTTGTGGGTAGTGTCTCGATGAGCCAGCTCCATCCAGCCCGTGAGGTTGGCGCCACGGGGCCCCACTGACAGATGAGGAAACAGCCTCAGAGAGGGGAGTCGCTAGCTCAAGGCCACACGTCTGTGCACCACTCTTGCAATACCTGAACTGAGAGGCGCTGAGACGTTCAGAGGAGAAAGCATGCTTCCTTAATGCAAGGCTGCGTAGCCTGGGGCCTCTGAGCAGAATTCAGGGTGTCTGTGAACCTTGGATGGGGTGGGGGCGCAGAAACCACCTTTATTTTATGAATCTATCATTGAAATGTTGCATTTTTCAATTACAAATGTAGGCAATAAACCATGGCAATATTAGCCATGTCTGTGCCTTTGGTACCCCAGGATATCCCAGACGTTCTTATCCAGATGTTCTTACAGTTGATGCTGATGCATTGAAACCCTGTTTGTGCTCAGGGCTACTTTGAGACAAAATTGTTATTAGCCCCCCTGCTAGGTTTTTACTACTTAATGGGCAAATACATAAATTACTAGCTCATAGTAGCTTTTACGGTTTGATGATTGCCTTTCCTACATTTGATTTCCTTGACAAGCCTACCTATTTTGTGTGATGCATTTAGCAATATTATTCTGAAAAGCAATCCATACTCGCTACCAAAGGCATTAAAAACAAAAAGAAGAGGCTGAGACCCTTAAGGTGCTAACTTTCCTTGGTAGCCGTCCTGAGTGGGGTTTCACTATCTCCACCAATCCTGCTACTGCTGGGCTCCCTCCGAGCTCCTGGCAAGCGCTCCCTCTGACGTCCAGGTTTTGCTGCGGTCGGAGGGCTGGACGGCCTGATGGAGAAGTACTTCCTGGCCCTGGCCACCAACCGGACTGAGAACAGCAGCTGCGGGCTGCCCCGGGAGGATGCCTTTCATATCTTCCGAGACCCGCTGACCTCCGACCTCCCGTGGCCCGGGATCCTGATTGGAATGACCATGCCGTCCCTCTGGTACTGGTGCACGGACCAGGTACGACCCGCGCCAGCGCCCTCAGCACGCTGTGGGGTGGCTGTGCCCCGCCTCCTCCCCGCACTGTTCTCTCGTCTGCCTTTCTCCCCCACCATCCTTGATCACGGCTCTGCTCTGCTCACTTGATGGCAAAGTTTAATACACCCTGCCGGCTGCCCGGGAAGCAAAGGAGAGAAAACCTTCTAAGGGAGGATAAAACTGGGGCCGGGTATTGTTTGCTCAACACTCTCTGGGCGTCATCTAAGTGCCAGGCACTTAGAAATCACCAGTAAACAAACCGGCGGGGCTCGCAGGGCTCGTGGAGGGACAGACAGACAGTAAGTAAGTGATGTGCATGTCACAGGTGGTGAGTGGCATTAACAAAAGCAGAGCAGGGCCGGCGGGCTGAGTCAGTGGCTGAGCATCAGCCTATGAACCAGGAGGTCACGGTTCGATTCCCGGTCAGGGCACATGCCCAGGTGCGGGCTCGATCCCCAGTAGGGGGCGTGCAGGAGGCATCCCAATCAATGATTCCCTCTCATCATTGATGTTTCTATTTCTCGTTCCCTCTCCCTTCCTCTCTGAAATCAATGAAAATATATATTTTTTAAAAAGCAGAGCGGCGACAGAGGGGTTGGGTGTGGGGTGCAATTCTAAATAGGGGGGTGAGGGGAGATGTGCCTGGGTGACCTGAGCGCAGGCTCAGGGAGGAGAGCAGGGCTCCATCTGGTGGTGGCGGGAGGAGCGTTGGCAGCAGAGGGCACCGCAGAGCACAGCTGTCAGGCACGCGTAGCTGGTGTGAGAACAGAGGGAGGAAAGCAGACGACAACAGTGTGTTACACGCCCGTCTGTGCAGGAAAGAGAACAGACTGAACCTCCGCACTCACTGGGATGTGCATGGAGGCCTCCGGGTGGGCGCGCCTAGACGGGCCTAAACGGAAAAGAGCAGGTACTGTGGGCAGAGGCGCCAGGGCCGGGACCACTTCCCTGCACAGCCACTTTCTCAGGTTTCAAACCCAGTGACTATGTCACCGGTTGAAATGTTTTGTTTTGTTTTGTTTTCTGTTACATCAACAGTCAGATCCGCGTACCATTTTAGAGGCTCAGTTGCACAGTTAGAGCTGATGCGAGTTTAACTAAGAAAGGCACTGCCGAGAGTGCAGCGAGGTCTGTGTGAGAGCTGAGCACCATCGCAGCGACTGTGCAATACCCCACGCGGCCCCTTTAAGCGGCAGACCCCGCCCCCTCCTTAGAAAGCTGAGGTCGGGGAGCCCAGGGAGACAGGTCGGGTCTAGGCTGACAGCGTGGGCTCCACCTTGAACAGACCCAGAATCCGGTCCAGGCAGCATCTCCGTGAGACACGATTTAGCACCTCAGCCTCCGTTTCCTGTTAAGTGGGGTTACTGATAGTTTTGAAAGAGGGGAGCGTGGGGGACTGGCTCACGGTGCTCTTGCTGCAGGGACAGTTAATATGCAAACCATTAAAAACACTTAGGTTTTTACACGGTTTACGGTACTGCTGGGCACCGCTGGCCAGCTTACATCAGTCAACCTCTGCCCGTTTCCTTGCGAGTCCTCAGGCCCGAATGAGCTGCACCGCAGTGTGACCCTCCAGGCCACCGCCGGCCACCCTGCTTTGTTCAAGAATTGGAGGCTTATCCGAGGGGGCTCGGCCTCCTTCCGAGGGCCAGGGAGGGCGAGAGGGTGCAGGAACCGAGTGAGCCCCACGCGCCATGACGACGACAGTGATGATGACGATGAAGACGACGCGTTGCTGTTGAGCTGGGTCGGCAGAGCCCAAAGACTGTGGTCACCGTGCGATGCCTTCGCCAGCACAGCCTTAGGCTCCTGTTAGAGCAGAAGACAGGCAAGGCGACACCCACTGTTCACGGACTGCGAGCTCGGTCCGGATCGTGCTGGGCAGACACGGAGGAGGTGACTAAGGAGCCATAGGAGTAACACGGCAGGTGCCTGTCCCCATCGCCCCGCCGGCCATGCGTAGTGCACTCCCTTCTCGAACACTGTGAGCCTGGAGGCTGTTGCCCAGGGACACCCTCCCCGGCTGGTGGGTTTTTGAGCAGCACAGCTGCCTGGAAACGTGCTCCGCTGTCTCCTAAATTCGTATCTGGAGGCTCTACTTCGAGGAATAAGAGCCAGGATTCTCCTCGGTCCCAGCTCCTCCCTAGAAACGGCTGTTGCCAAAGCAGGCTCTTTCCTGGGCTCCACGTGGACGGGCCAGGACTGCGGCTCCCCGCGTCACGGAGCAGGAAGAAGCATCTGCAGGCGTGACACCCTCACGTTTCTCCACCGCGTGCTCACGGGCCTCCGCTCCCCATGAGAGGTGCCTGTTTGGAATCCTGAGAAACGACAGAAACAGTGACACCAACTTCTAAACACCGTGGCTCCGGGCTCCGGAGGGAGGCCTCCCTGCGCCTGTCAGCCTCGGGCACGCAGCTCCCACATCTTAGTCTTTCACGGGCAGCATCCAGGCGGGAGCAGTGCAGGGGGGCGGGTATCAAACCTGAATGAGCTCTGGGAGAGGTGGGGCATCCGTTAGCTCATGGAGCACAGACTGCAGGCGCTGAAGTGGCTCCAGGAACCGTGGACTCGGTCTGGTTCCCCTCACAGGTTCCCTCACCATTGTCTTCCTTTCTTTGGCTAATCCTCACCCAAGGATATTTTTTCCATTGATTTTTTAGAGAGAGTGGAGGGGAAGGAGGAAGGGGAGAGAGAGAGAAACATCAATGTGAGAGACACATCGATCGGCTGCCTCCCACATGCCCCGGGAGCTGGGGATCAAGCCTGCATCTGAGGTACCTGCCGTTGACCAGGAATCAAACCCACGACCCAACACTCTGACGGCCGAGCCACACCGGCCAGTGCACCATCGTCTTCCTTTCTCACCCGCTGACTTCATTGTCTCCCACCCAAGCCAACAGGAAGGGGCTGGCAACTGCTAAGTCCAAATCCAGCCATGCAGTGCCGGCTCTGGCTGGCCCAGCGGGGGCCGGGTGCTGACCCCGGGGCCGGGCGCTGTGCCCAGGATGATTGGCAGCTTGTGAAGAGGACATGGATTTCAAAGGAAGGGGCAGGACACTAGGAAGACTCCCACACTGATGTCCACAATAAAACCAAAGGCGCTCCAACGTGGTCCTGCTTGCCACCGCATCGCCATGGTAACGACACAGTTTACTCCTGAGAAGAAAGGGGCTGGTACCCACCGAGGCCTCTCCCTTCTCCAGATGCTCCAGGACCCAAGGCCTAAGGAAGCAGGAGAGAAAGCTCTGAGCCGTGGGATCCAATCTGGAGGCTGGAGGAGGATCGAGGGGACCAGTCTCCTCGTCAGAAAACACCCTGGGGAAAGTCATTCGCTTTGAGGGGGTAGATCTTGGCAAGGCCTACCTTCACCTCACCCGACAGAGAGTTTTTGAGGAGGCACCAGACAAGACGTAGGCACAGTGTGTGCCGTAGCCACAAGCCCAGACATCCCAATCCTGTCGGCAGCCATGCGCCAGGCCCTCGCGGTCCCTCTCTTAACTCCTCACTCCAGCCAGACCGGCGCGCTGGCTTCTCGCCTTGGTCTTTTTAAGGCCCCTCCACCACCAGGACAAAGATCACTCAAAAAGCAGCCAGGCTATTACACCTGCTGGGTAGTCCCCCGACCACCTTCCTGCTGCGGCCATGGCCAGTGTTAGCTGTTCCCCGTGTCTGATCTGTGGTTGCGTGGCTGTCTGATCTGGTTTCCGAGCTCTAACGCTAACTCCCTTCTCTTCTGGGGACCTGTTTGAACGTCTTCCTCTGGTTTCATCCAACAGCAGCAGTGACGACAATAATCACTAGTGGTCTCTCTGCGTAAGAACTGCTAAGCACCTCAGAGCAAGCAGTTGGGATCCCCATTCCGCAGATGGGAAGACTGAGGGCTGGGACTTTAAGGAACTTGTCCGCGCTCACAGAGACCTGGTGGGGCGGGGATCCATGCCTGAGTCTGTCTGAGCTTCTAACCATTCTATTCATTTGCTCCGAGGGGAGGCCACAGGTCTGTCGCCAAGCCCACCACCACGACCTCTCCTGACAGGCCTCCCGCCTTCCCACCAGAGAGGGGACGTCTGTGCCCGCTGCTGTAGGAGGAGGGAGGGGGCAGATGTGTGCCAGGTGCCGGGCGGGTGAGCGGAGATGGGTGAGGGCCCTGCTCCCACGTGTTCATTCCTCCTGGTCACCTTCTTCTTCCCAGCCAGATGTTGGTTACCTACTCAGTGCCACCTGACTACTGTCCCTTTTAGGGCCTGAAAGCTACACAAGCAGACTCCAGTCTGGGTGGCCACCTGTGACCGGGCTCTTTGGGGTCCTGGCTGCTGACTGGGGTGTCCAGTGGGACAGGTGCCTGCCCTGCGTGTCCGCAGGCTCAGGTGGTGCCGTTGTCATTGAGTTGGACATTGTCCTCGATCATTTTGGCAATTATGTGACAGGGTCCACGGGCCTGGAGATGAGACACCCCTCAAACAGTTTCCCCCAAAGAGATGTGCATGCCTGCACTGCGGAGCTGCCACAGGCGGGGGGTGGTGGGGGCCGGGGCAGATCCCACCTCCCGACACTTCCCTTTTCGGATTCTTGGCTGATTTGGTGAGGACCTCAGTTGTCTGCAGGAAAAAGACAGTTTAAGTCTTTATTTTCTTGATGGAGAGGTGGTAATATCAACAGTAACAATGAATATTTACTGGGCAGTTGTCAGACCCTATTCTAAATATTCTAAATGGTTAGACTTCATTTAATTGTCGAAACAGTTCTCACATGCTCCCCATTTTATCGATCGGGAAACAGGCAAGGAGAGGTGAAAGTGTTTGCCCAGGACCACAAGCGGAGAAGTGGGGGCGGGACTGAACCCCAGCTACCAGTGTGCAGATCGGCACGTAAGCCAGCCTGGCAGCCGGACTGAGGGCTCAAACGGTGCCATCAGAACGGCTTCTCCGTCCTCCAGCTCCTCGCCTCCTCCCTCCGAGATGACTTCGGTCTCAGGCTTCCTGGCGGAGGCGGTGGTCACCCCCCTGACCACAGGGGGTGGGAAGAGGAGAGAGACGCCTCCTCAAGAAGCCGGGCGAACCGAGGCCTGAGCCCGCTGCGCCTGCGAGGACTGTGCTGCCAGCGCCTCACCCACTGTCTTCCAGGTGATCGTTCAGCGGAGCCTGGCGGCCAAGAACCTGTCCCACGCCAAAGCGGGCTCCCTGATGGCCGCGTACCTGAAGGTGCTGCCCCTCTTCCTCATGGTCTTCCCTGGCATGGTCAGCCGTGTCCTCTTCCCAGGTGAGAGGCCGCGGGAGGGGAGGCCGCGGGAGGGGAGGTCGCGGGAGGGGAGGCCGCGGGTCTGCGACTCAGGCCTGTGAAGTGTCCAGAACATTCTGCCGACCTGCTGAGAACACGTGGCTGGAGGCCCTTCCTGGTGATGCAGCAGGTGTCTGCCCGGCTCTCTGCCACCTCCCAGCAGTGGGCACATCCCGAGGGCCAGCAAGTGGGGTGGAGGCCAGCTGTCTCTGCCAGGTCCCTGGGGCCTCATGCTGAGAGCCCCTCCCACCCCTCAGTGTCCGGGCCGGGGTAACGTTGGCCCAATGGAACCCTTTGGGGGATTTTCCTCAACAAAAACCCGGGCTAGCAAAGCGTGTGTGTGTGTGTTGGTGTGTGTGTGTGTGTGTCGGTGTGTGTGTGTGTGTTGGTGTGTGTGTGTTGGGGGGTGTGTGTTGGTGTGTGTGTGTGAAGGGGGACTGAGCAGGCCTGGGTGGTGTTACTGGGAGTGCTGGGTGCTGGGAGTGGTGATCTGGACGGAAGAAAGCTCCTCAATGTCCACCCCTGAGCTCACAGGGAGGCAAGGCAGAGCGCTCCACCCGATGCCCCCCCTCCTCCCGCCACAGGTCGATGCTCAACCACTGAGCCACGCCAGCCAGGCTGGTCCAGTATTAATTTTGTCTAAGGTTGAACCAGAGATTTGGGGGCATCCACTTTTATTCCATAGCAATTGCTATCAGTATTACAAATTGGGCCTCAGCACCCACTTTTTAAAAAAATCTTTATTGCTGAAAGTATTACATGTGTCCCCATTGACCCCCTCCGACTCAGCACCCATTACCTCTGCCATTGACGGGTGTTAGTGGAGAGGAGGTTCCAGCCTTGAAAAGACCAGCAGGGCGCGGGGTGACTCCAGGCCAGTGATGGCAAACCTATGACACGCGTGTCAGAGGTGACACGCGAACTCATTTTTAAAAAATATATATATTTTATTGATCTTTTTTTACAGAGAGGAAGGGAAGGGGATAGAGTTAGAAACATCGATGAGAGAGAAACATCGATCAGCTGCCTCCTGCACACCCACCACTGGGGATGCATGGAGGGGACTCTAGGCAGACCAGCGGGGCATGGAGGGGACTCTAGGCAGACCAGCGGGGCATGGAGGGGACTCTAGGCAGACCAGCGGGGCATGGAGGGGACTCTAGGCAGACCAGCGGGGCATGGAGGGGACTCTAGGCAGACCAGCGGGGCATGGAGGGGACTCTAGGCAGACCAGCGGGGCATGGAGGGGACTCTAGGCAGACCAGCGGGGCATGGAGGGGACTCTAGGCAGACCAGCGGGGCATGGAGGGGACTCTAGGCAGACCAGCGGGGCATGGAGGGGACTCTAGGCAGACCAGCGGGGCATGGAGGGGACTCTAGGCAGACCAGCGGGGCATGGAGGGGACTCTAGGCAGACCAGCGGGGCATGGAGGGGACTCTAGGCAGACCAGCGGGGCATGGAGGGGACTCTAGGCAGACCAGCGGGGCATGGAGGGGACTCTAGGCAGACCAGCGGGGCATGGAGGGGACTCTAGGCAGACCAGCGGGGCATGGAGGGGACTCTAGGCAGACCAGCGGGGCATGGAGGGGACTCTAGGCAGACCAGCGGGGCATGGAGGGGACTCTAGGCAGACCAGCGGGGCATGGAGGGGACTCTAGGCAGACCAGCGGGGCATGGAGGGGACTCTAGGCAGACCAGCGGGGCATGGAGGGGACTCTAGGCAGACCAGCGGGGCATGGAGGGGACTCTAGGCAGACCAGCGGGGCATGGAGGGGACTCTAGGCAGACCAGCGGGGCATGGAGGGGACTCTAGGCAGACCAGCGGGGCATGGAGGGGACTCTAGGCAGACCAGCGGGGCATGGAGGGGACTCTAGGCAGACCAGCGGGGCATGGAGGGGACTCTAGGCAGACCAGCGGGGCATGGAGGGGACTCTAGGCAGACCAGCGGGGCATGGAGGGGACTCTAGGCAGACCAGCGGGGCATGGAGGGGACTCTAGGCAGACCAGCGGGGCATGGAGGGGACTCTAGGCAGACCAGCGGGGTGCGGGGACTGTAGGCAGACCAGCGGGGTGCGGGGACTCTAGGCGGACCAGCGGGGTGTGGGGGACTCTAGGCGGACCAGCGGGGTGTGGGGGACTCTAGGCGGACCAGCGGGGTGCTGGGGGGGGGCTCTAGGCGGACCAGCGGGGTGCGGGGACCGTTGGCCCTTGGGCTTCCCAGTGGAAGGAAGGTCTGGGGCTTTGCCGCCCCTTAGGTTTATGCCCCATTAGCAAGAGAACAAGCCACACTCTGGACCTTTAAACTGTGGGCTCACATGGTCACGCTGAGTAAATGAGCAGTTTCAGCGCAGATAGAAACATAGAGGCTAATATTCAACCTCGCCTGGAGATGCTGCGAGCCCCAGCATCCGAGGCCAGGGTGCACTTGACCTCGAGGCCCTAAATGGTCACCGTGACGCAGGTGTTGCCTGAGAACCAGGGGGAGCTGGAGTGAGCGCGGTGGGGCTGCCCGCCCGACCAGGGGTGGCTCCCGGTTGCCACAGGAGGTGGCGGGAAGGCCATGGTGCCCGTCAGCGAGGAAGGACAGAGCAGAGGGCGGGCCTGGGAGCTCCTTGTGGGCGTGAGTCCACCTGGCGAAAGGGAGGAGTCACAGTGGAGGTGGGGGGTG
>NW_005355753.1:1415428-1415764 GCF_000412655.1 Myotis brandtii | reverse complement strand
GCTATCCCTCTCCCTTCCTCTCTGTAAAAAAATCAATAAAAAAATATATTAAAAAAAAAAAAAAAAGCAAGCTGGCCTCTCCTCAGCCCGTTAGCTCAGTGTATAGAGCGCGGGCCTGCAGATGGAAGGGTCCCGGGTTCAGTTCCGCTCAAGGACATGCACCTCAGCTGCAGGCTCCAGCCCCAGCCCTGGTCAAGGTGTGTGTGGGAGGCAGCCAGACGTTGTCTGTCTCTCCCCCTCCCTTCCACCCTCTCTAAAAATCAATGGAAGAATACCCTCAGGCGAGGAGTAACAAAACAAGAAAGAAAGAGAAAGGAAGGAAGGAAGGAAGGAAGG
>NW_005355753.1:1410677-1415090 GCF_000412655.1 Myotis brandtii | reverse complement strand
CCAGGGAAGGCTGGGGCGGGGGGTGTTACGTGAGAGAACGCTGCCCAGGGAACACAGGACCGGCACAGAAGTGCAGAAAGAGGGGGTGAGAGTTCAGAGCCAGCACAGCTGGGTTTGCATGCGTCTAAATGAGAAACAGCTGTTGAACCACCTGAGCCACTGGGAAGGTGGGGAAGGAGAAGGTGAAACACATTTGCCACGTGTCAGCGATGATGCTGTCCTTTGCACCCAGAGGAGCTCAGGCATTGTTGGTGGCCCCTGTGGGGAGGAGGGGGTTGGTCGGGGTGGAGCCCGATGCAGGCCGCTGAGCTGGGGCTGCCGCCAGGGGTCAGCCTCACCCGAGCTCCCGTGGTAGCAGCTGTTCGATTGCAGCCAAGGGCACATGCCCCGGTTGTGGGCTCGATCCCCAGTGGGGGGCGTGCGGGAGGCAGCCGATCAATGATTCTTTATCATCATTGATGTTTCTATCTCTCTCCCGCTCCCTTCCTCTCTGAAATCAACAAAAGAAATATATATATTTTTAAAAATTACAGATGAGGAAACGGAGTTCCAAGCAGGGTAGGCAGGAGGGTCATGCTTGTAAAGTCCAGGCTCCTTTGCACTTCACGGAGCCATGAACTTACGTGCCCTAACCCTCCTCCCGGTGCGGGGGGGGGGCACCCGCTCACCTCTGGGCCTGTCCCCTCCCCAGATCAAGTGGCCTGTGCCGATCCCGAGATCTGCCAGAAGGTCTGCGGCAACCCCTCGGGCTGCTCTGACATCGCGTACCCCAAACTCGTGCTGGAACTCCTGCCCACAGGTAATGCCCCCCCCCCCGCCCCCGGGAAGGAGGGCACTGGCTGGCTCTGCTCAGAGTGAGGGGCACGAGGGTGGTGGGAGGCAACAGGCTCGGGGCCGAGGGACTGAGCCCCAGAGCCAGGGCCCCGATGAAGCCCAGGCCCTGGCCCAGGAGGGGCCTCCCCGCCACCTCATGGCGCCCACCTGAGTGCTGCTTCCTCAGAGGTGAACCTCCTGGGGTCATGAGTGAGCAGGAGGAGCCCGAGGCCCACAGACCTCCCTTCTGCCCCCAGGGCTCCGAGGGCTCATGATTGCTGTGATGGTGGCCGCGCTCATGTCCTCCCTCACCTCCATCTTTAACAGTGCCAGCACCATCTTCACCATGGACCTCTGGAACCGCCTGCGGCCTCGGGCGTCGGAGAGGGAGCTCATGATTGTGGGCAGGTGAGCTCTTCTTGGGTGGGGCCGGGCCAGGGAGGAGCAAGCTGAGCCCACGCAGAGGCCAGTCCAGCCAGCAACTTACCCAGCCTCAGCCTCCGCTGATGGCGAAAATGAGGTGCATTAGGACCCCATTCATTCATTCAAGAGATGTTCACCCTGGCCGGTGGGTCAGTGGTTAGAGCGTCGGTCCACACATGGACTGAAGGGTCTCAGGTTTAATTCCTGGTCAAGGGCACATATCTGGGTGCAGGTTTGATCCCCACCCCAGTCAGGGCATGCTGGTTCTCTCTCTCTCTCTCTCTCTCTCTTTTTCTCTCTTTCCCTCCCTTCCTCCCACTCTCTATGGAAAAAAAATATGCTCATGTGAGGATTAACAAAAATAAGAGATGTTCAATGAGCACCTACTATGTGCCAGATGCCAGACATAAAGCAACAAAAAGAAACAGCTCGGCTCTGTATTCATGGAGCTAGTGAAGGCTAAATAGCCAGGCAATGCAACCCCAACAGTGCTATGACTGCGAGTCAGGAGACCTAGGGTTCAGAGGGGGGTCCCCAACCTGGACTGGGACCTGAGGGGTGAAAAGCAGTGAGCCAGGTAAAGGGAGGAGGGTGTCCTGGGTTTTTTTAGGGGTGGGGGGAGGGAAGGTTTCTCTACCAAGCCTCTGCAAGTCCTGCCATCTAACAGGGGAACAGAAGTGACAGGAATGAGTGGCATGTAAATTTTATGTAAAATACAGTGGGGCCTTGACTTGCGAGTGTCCCCACTAACGAGTTTTTTGAGATACCAGCTGTCTCTCCCCCGATTTTTTGCATTGAGTTGATAGAGTAATTTGAGTTAACGAGCTCCTTAACGAGCTCGGTCTAGGAACGAATTAAACTCGTAAGTCAAGGCCCCACTGTACATGTAAATAAGCACCCTGGGGCTCTGTGTGGGTAGGTGCATCCTGAGAGCTAGCTCAGCCTGGGGCTGGGGAAAGAGTTCCTGGGCATGACACCAAAAGCATGGCTGTAAAAGAAAAAATGGTGAATTCGCTAGCATTAGAAAATGCAAAGACAAGCCACAGGCCGGGATAAAATAGCTGCACACCATACACTAGCATTTATAAGGACTTGTGATGCAGAATAAACTCCCAGACAAGACTGTAACCTAGGAAACTACAGCGTGACACCACCACACACTACATGGAAAAGACAGGCCGGAGGCGGGGACACGGGACTCGTGTGTGCAGGCCACAGGCCACGGGTTCAGCCGTTCACAACAGTTTGGCAGTTTCTTAAACAGCTGAATGTACACATACATACACCCCAGCGACTGCTGTCCTAGAGATGGAAACAGAAGTCCGCACGGAGACCTGTCCACGGTGTCCTTACAACAGCCCGGTCGCAGAATCACCCATGTCCGTGCACGAGGGGAAGACACACAGGGTTTCTATGGGACACTCGTCACAACAGACAGGAATGAAATGGAGGCACGATGCACGGGTGACCTTCAAAGGCATGAAGGAAGCCCACTGCCCAGACGCAGGCTGTATGACCCGTTTCCGGGAAATGTCCGAAGGGGCAACCTGCAGACAGAGCGGGGAGGTGCTTGCTTAGGGTGGGATGTCTCTCTCTCTCTCTCTCTCTCTCTCTCTCTCTCTCTCTCTCTCCCTCTCTCCCTCCCTCTCTCTCTTCTACAAGCATGCCCTGTACATGGGCATGGGGGAGCTTTCTGCACGATGCATGTCCTAACCCTGATTGTGGTGACGGTTGCACCAGAAGCGACTGGATTGTAACTGCCTCCATGAAGCTATAAAAGCAGCGAGGAGTGTTCGGGGAACGGCACTGACGGGCGTCTCTCCGCCCGCCCCAGGGTGTTTGTGCTGCTGCTGGTGTTGGTCTCCATCCTCTGGATCCCCGTGATCCAGGCCAGCCAGGGCGGCCAGCTCTTCATCTACATCCAGTCCATCAGCTCCTACCTGCAGCCGCCTGTGGCTGTGGTCTTCATCATGGGGTGTTTCTGGAAGCGGAGCACTGAGAAGGTGGGTGGCCACCCCTCCGGGCAGGACCCCATGCTGCCCGAGGAGGGGAGACGGGGACGGGAGAGGGGACCCGAGGGTGTCTTGACGTGGGTGTCGCTGGGGAGGATGAGTTCTGTGGAGGAAGATACAGGGAGGGTGTTACCTGGCCTTCAACAACAGCCGGTTCTATTTTGATGGACTTTCTCACGAACAGGGAAGCTGATGACCTGTATGCGAAAGGCAGACAGGCAACCGTCACTAGAGGGACGGCTTGGAGGCGGCTCACTGAGGTTCCTGGAGGCCCGAGCCAGCCCCCAGCAGCCCCGGCGGCGCTCAGATGGCCTTGCTCCTATTTGCAGGGCGCCTTCGCGGGACTGATCGTGGGCCTCCTCCTGGGCTTGATCCGGCTGATCCTGGACTTCATCTACACGCAGCCGCAGTGCCACCAGCCGGATGAGCGCCCCGCTGTGGTCAAGGACGTGCACTACCTCTACTTGTCCACAATTCTGTCTGCGGTCACCCTCGTCACCATGTCCGCCGTGAGCTGGCTCACAGAGCCTCCCTCCACGGAGCGGGTACATCTGGGTTTGATGCTGGACCCACTGAGACCCTTGGCTGCACGTGACAGGAAAGGGACCGCACTGGGGCGTGAGGCGGCGTGGCTGCAGGCTCAGACGGCCGGTCAGAACCCGCCTTTCCCGCTGCCTCTCTTCTCGGGCCCGCGAGGGGCTGGCAGATTCTGGGGGTTTATCCTCTCTAAGGTCACTAAGCGAAAGCACAAACAACTGTGCAGCATTTCCAGCAAAGCTCCCAGTTCTCCTCGCTCACCTGCACACCCAGCGGTGGCGCAGAAATGGTTGAGCTGAGGGGCTGACCACGGGGTCCCACACCCCAGGGCAGGGCTTGTTAAGGTGGGGGAGTGTGTGCAGAAGGTCCTGGGGAGCTGAACTCGGAGGGATGTGGAGTGAGAGGGAGGCCGGGAGCGGACTCAGACCGGCAGGCTGAGCTGGGGCCGCAGGGCGCGGGGAGAGGGATGACCACCATCTCACGGCCACCTCTGCTTCCTAGGTCAGCCGCCTGACCTGGTTCACTCGCCACGACCCCGTGGTCCACAAGGCACAGGTGCCAGCAGCCACTCCGCCACCGACCACCCTCCCTGCGAAGGGGCCGGCGGAGGCCAGCAGCTCCCACCTGC
>NW_005355753.1:1402314-1410261 GCF_000412655.1 Myotis brandtii | reverse complement strand
CTCCCCTGGGAGCGAGGCCAAGCCGCACAGCCGTGAGTGGCCCCCTCAGCTGCAGGCGCCCCCAGGAGCATGCGCCAGGGGGTGTCCGTCTGATGAGGCAGGAAGAGGGAAGTGGGTTCGGTGGGCACTTTACCACACACTGGTTGAGGTTTCACATGAAATTCCAGATTTCCGTCTTCTCTTGAAAAATAGGAAGGCCTGGCCACACTGGCCACACGTCTGCCCATGAACCGTGTGTAGAGCTGTGAGCAGGTGCCCGAGGCCCGGACTGCCCTCCAGTTAGCCAGGGCCCCACCAGGCCCTGCTGTCCCCACGGCCCTGAGGCGGGGCTGTCACTTACCATCCCGCGTGGCCTTTAAAACATACTTATAACTATGAACCCAGGTCAACCTAAAGCAGCACAGGCCACGTGCTTCAAGGAAGGAGAGAGAGTAGTTCCTGGTGGGAGTGAGGAATCTTCTGGCATGTTGACTGCCACGGGCCCGGCTCCTGCACTCCACTGCCGGGCCCCAGGGGCAGTTGAGACCTGAAAGTGGTGAAAAATCTAAACATCCCAGTTTCCCAGAGTAGAGCAGCCTCCCGGAAGTAAGGTACTAAACACACCTGCCAGGAAAGGTGCCAGGAAGGTCAGATGTCCTGATCACAGGGCGTGAGAACACCGGCGAGGCCCCCTCCCCTCCCCTCCCCTCCTCTCCCTTCCCCTCCCTTCCTCTCCCATTCCCTCCTCTCCTCTCCTCCCTTCCTGACGGCCTGGATTTGGTCCTTTCTAGGCACCGGGAAGCAGGAGCAGTCCCGCGCGGTGAGGGCCCTGCTGTGGCTGTGTGGCATGGACGACAAGGGCCCGGCGGAGCCCCGGAGCAGCGTGGAGCCCGCCATCGCGTCCCTGGAAGAGCGCCCCCTGGTGAAGGGCCTTCTGGACATCAACCTCGTCCTCTGCATGGGCTGCGGCATCTTCCTCTGGGGCTACTTTGCTTAGTGCAGACAGAACAGGCCCAAGACCTCAACTCGTTTCCAATGCCTTTAATGAGGGGAATAAAGCTTTGTCTGTCTACCAGGAGGCTTCAAGGCTGTTTGTGGGCCATTTTCAACAGGACATTTAGCTTTTCTTCTAAAAAGGCATGAAGGTTGGGAGCTGGAAACCGGAGAGCAGTGTAGAAGCTTCCTTGTCTCCAAAAGCTGGTTGTTCCCTCTTCCTGCCCACATGCGACAGCAACGGCCAAATCCGCAGGGACGGGGGAGCTGAGACCTCCAGCGGAAGCAGCCACGCCAGGGCCGGTGCTGGGCCGCGCCCTTTCCCCGCTCACCGCCGAGGTGCGAGGTGCCCGGGGTGGACTGCACCTGCCTCTCCCTCCGCTCTCACTGCCCCGGCTGAGGGCTCTCTAAGAGTGATACTTGCTTCTTGATATGGTCTTGAACACGGGCCTGTGTTGGCGCCGGAACCCTGTGCTATCTAAGAACCGGGGATTGTGTGCCCCCCGATTCTGCTCCGCCTGCTTCTCTGCTTAAGTCCCCACCAGGACGCTCCCCTACACCTCCAGCCAGAAGGATGGACGACTCCACGAGAACCTCTACAGCGAGGCCTTCAGCCTCCCGATCCCTCTACTCTGGGTCACGAGGGGCCCGAGGGCACGACCTGGAGGGGCAGTTTGCCCCACGCACAGCTGAGAGCAAGGGAGCCCAGAGCCATGAGCTCTCATCCTCGTCCTGAGATAGGGGCTGCAGGGGTGCATTTACCAGCCTGACAAGTGACGAGTCGGGTAGACTCTCAAGGGACCCTGGTGTCCAGACTTCAGAGGAACACAGACAGGAAACCGTGGGGCTGAGGAACAGCCGGTGGCTCAGTAGCACCTTGATGCCCTCGACACCGGAGCAGCCTGCACCAAGGGGCAGTGGGCTAGCTCGGGCCTTGGCCTGTCCACGCCTCGCTTTTCCACGCAAATGCAAGTGACAGCTGTGGCCTGGACAGGGCACCCCGCCCTCCTGGGAAAGGGCCCAGGTGGGAGCGTGCATGAATGAGGCCACTCTGCAGACCCCGCCGCCGGCTCAGCGAGAGCCTGACGGGTGTCGGCCCGTGGCGCCATGGAGGCTGAGGGCCCCTCTCCCGGCCGCGGGGTGGGAGCTGGGGGCTGCTCTGGACGGTCGCACTGAGCTCTGCAGCCACCGGTTGGGGTCAGACATGCATTTCAGAGAGAGTTGTCACTAGGCACGCCCAGGTCACCCCCACCTCCCCTTGGACCGCCCCGCCCGGCCTTCCTGCCCCTGGTCTCTCCTGCTCTCCAGCCACAGGCAGCCACTCTGCTGAGGCCCCTCAGTCCCTTCCCAGACTCCCGGGCGGGCACCGAGGGCCAGGCCCTCCAGCTTCAACTTGGTCTCCCGCCCTTTGCGGGCTCATCAGACTCACTCACACCCCCACCTCGGGCCCAGCACAGGGGCTGCACACAGTGGCCCTAAGCATGATTACAAATATCCTCTTCCCTCCTAAACCACCCTCCACCTTCGGGCTAACCCCCAGCCTCTGCGCAAACACCAGTTCCTCCGGGAAGGCCCTGCTCCCTGGCGCCCACCACATGTGCCCCAAAGGCCGCTGTCACACTTCGTTGATTACTTGTCTTCCCTCTGGGAGCTTAAGTCCCTCGGGGCAGCGTGTCTGCCCTCATACTGATGCCCAGCACAGTGCGTGGCGCACGGATGGATGACCCTAAAACACGAATGCCTTCCGGCTCCTTCTCTCATGTCCACAGCCCACACCCCCGCCGGCGTGGCTGCGCCCCCTGCCCAGGTACCAGTGCCCGAGGAACACCCACCACTTCTGCAGTTAGTTCCTTGAGGTCTAAGCTTGAGGAGGTGGCCGAGGGGCTGACCAGCCACCCGGCCTCTGGCTGGGGAAGCGTGGACTTTGCTGCCCTGTGACCAGCTCTCACCTTTGGGAAGGGCATAGTCAGTCACCGGACCACGCTGTGCCACCCTCAGCAACGTGTTCACCGTAACATGTCCAGCCTCAGCTCTCCCCTCGGGCTCTCCTGCTTCCAGCCTGGCCCACCCAGGCCATGCCCTGCATCGCAGCCACGGGGACAGAAAATACAAATCGGACTGGCACTCCCGTCCCTCACAGCCCCTCTGCCCTTGATAACTTCCAAACCAGGTGTAAGGCTCACCTGCTCCCACTGCCGCCTCCCCTCTGCTTCCTCGCCGCCTCGCCCCACAGCGGCTGCACCAGCTGTCCCTTCTCTCGGAGCGGAGGCGCCACCTCCCCTCCGTGTGGTCCCACTGCTCCTCCCTCTGTACACCTGCCTCCCGGTGCTCTCGGCAAGCTCCCTGGGCGTGGAGGCCACGCTTGTCTGGCACAGGTTGGCTCTCCAGGTCGGCCCGCGTAGGGAAGACTAAGCCCTCAGTGATCACCTGGAGGACACCTAGCGATTGCTGGTGAGACCCGGCTTCGACTCCAGGTCCTTGTGCGAAAACGAACTGCTGAGTGTCCAGCATGAAATGGCAGCCAGTGCTTACATATAATTTACTCATGTGCATAAAGCTGAACTCATATACAAGCAGAGAGCGAACACACAACCCTGATGCACTGTTTGTGCTTCCAAAAACATATTTGGCTCAAACATACCTTCACGTGCCATTTGTGCTGATCTCCATGTAATTAGTGTGGGGCAAGCCCTGCAAGGAAGAGGGCGTCTGCCTGCACTGCCCACGATGTTGAGCTCAATAAAAACATACATTTTTAAAACGCAGGACACGCCCAGCAAGCAATTCCATCATTGGGATGGCTCCGGGCACCCCGCGCTGGTGGTTTTAAAAATGTATGTTTTTATTGAGTTCAGAGAGAAGGGAGAGATAAGAAACATCAATGATAAGAGAGTATTGATGGGCTGCCTCCTCCTGCACACCCTCCACTGGAGATTGAGCCCACAACCCGGGCATGTGCCCTGACCGGGAATCGAACCGTGACCCCCTTATTCATAGGTCGACGCTCAACCACTGAGGCACACAGGTCGGGCTGAACAACATTCTTAAGGTAACGAGGGTATGGCCTGCATTTCAGAATCAGCGATAACAGAACACGAGTTACATTCTGGGAGGATGTTCACCATGGACCTTCCCAGCCCCCAGGCACCAGTCCCAGCTTCCTGAGCGTGAGCCTGGGCAGCACGGAGGCGGGTCTCCAAGGAGCTGCAGGGGCTGGACCGTGGACAGCGGGCTCCCTGGAGAAGGAGCTCAACACCGTGGGCAGTGCAGGCAGACGTCCTCCTCCTCGCAGGGCTTGCCCCACACTAAAGGGGACCCGGGGAAGGTCAGGCATGGACGGTGTATGAGGGGGAGAGTGAGCCTTCAGCAAATATGAATTTAAGATATTCTCCATGTAATTCATGTAGGGAGTAGTTGGGCACAGGCAACTGTGTTAGAGGAAACACGGGATTGCCCTTCTCAAGTCAAACTCGCGGAATGAATTCATAGTGGAAGGAGGCCAGTGTGTGCTGGGACAGGTCACGCAGGATGCGCCCAGCAAGCAATTCCATCACTGGGATGGCTCCGGGCACCCCGCGCTGGCAGCGTGCTCCACACTCCCAAGAGGAAAAGGCCAAACCTGGGCCCCGGGAGGGGCTCTCCCCGAGCAGCGTCCAGTCTGTTGTGCTCCCTTTACTCCACTTTCCCATCAGCTCTTCCCCAGTATGCATCCTGGGAAAGTGCCTTCCAGACCCTGGGAAACGGAACCTGCAGGGAGCAGCAGCTCTGACTTCTGCACGAGGCCGCAGGGCAGTGGGTCGGACACCAGGGCCCACGTGTCTCTAGGCGGATAAGAAAGGGTGTCAGGACTGGCAAGAGCAAAGGAAGGGCCTCACCCACGGAACATTCACTGAGAGAACAGCCAGGGGAAAGTCTCTGGGGCACCTGGGGGCCGGTGTCACTGCTGTGACCTGGTTCTCTATTCCTTCAAACATCTCCAGCCGGTGAGACCAGGTGGCCCAGCCAGTGAGACCCAGGTGGCCCAGCCGGTGAGACCCAGGTGGCCCAGCCAGTGAGACCAGGTGGCCCAGCCGGTGAGACCCAGGTGGCCCAGCCAGTGAGACCAGGTGGCCCAGCCGGTGAGACCCAGGTGGCCCAGCCAGTGAGACCAGGTGGCCCAGCCGGTGAGACCCAGGTGGCCCAGCCAGTGAGACCAGGTGGCCCAGCCGGTGAGACCCAGGTGGCCCAGCCAGTGAGACCAGGTGGCCCAGCCGGTGAGACCCAGGTGGCCCAGCCAGTGAGACCAGGTGGCCCAGCCGGTGAGACCCAGGTGGCCCAGCCAGTGAGACCAGGTGGCCCAGCCGGTGAGACCCAGGTGGCCCAGCCAGTGAGACCAGGTGGCCCAGCCGGTGAGACCCAGGTGGCCCAGCCAGTGAGACCAGGTGGCCCAGCCGGTGAGACCCAGGTGGCCCAGCCAGTGAGACCAGGTGGCCCAGCCGGTGAGACCCAGGTGGCCCAGCCAGTGAGACCAGGTGGCCCAGCCGGTGAGACCCAGGTGGCCCAGCCAGTGAGACCAGGTGGCCCAGCCGGTGAGACCCAGGTGGCCCAGCCAGTGAGACCAGGTGGCCCAGCCGGTGAGACCCAGGTGGCCCAGCCAGTGAGACCAGGTGGCCCAGCCGGTGAGACCCAGGTGGCCCAGCCAGTGAGACCAGGTGGCCCAGCCGGTGAGACCCAGGTGGCCCAGCCAGTGAGACCAGGTGGCCCAGCCGGTGAGACCCAGGTGGCCCAGCCAGTGAGACCAGGTGGCCCAGCCGGTGAGACCCAGGTGGCCCAGCCAGTGAGACCAGGTGGCCCAGCCAGTGAGACCCAGGTGGCCCAGCCAGTGAGACCAGGTGGCCCAGCCAGTGAGACCAGGTGGCCCAGCCACAGTGAGACCCAGGTGGCCCAGCCACAGTTCTTTGGTTAAGTGAACACACATACACACACCAGGTTTCCCTCCAAGAACAATCAAGTTTTCATATAAACCATAGAATATATTTAATTCAAATTAAACATGAAACTAGAATAATGTCGGTCCTTATCAAGTAGCAATTACATTGTTTTTAAAGAACAGTACATTTCTTTCTACATCCTGGCAATCCAACAAGGCACAGTACATCCAGTTGGCCGAGGTGGCGGATCCAGCAGCCACCATCGACGCTCATGGTGTGAGGGTTGAGACAGACCGAACTTCATGCCAACGACTCTGCAGCAAGAATGAAGGTCCAAGGAGCGGAGGCCAGTTGCATAGTGAATGTGTTATTAAAGGGACAGTAACGCGCTGCTTCTGATTCACCCCGAGTGGCCGCCAGGGCCGCACTGATGAAGTGAGGAGCGCGGCAAGAGCGCTGCCTCCTCTAGGCTTGCTTGGTTTGTTTGGCGTGATGTCTTTCCCACGTAAAGAAAGCCAAGTTCCTCGAGACACAGGTCATTCAGCTTCCGTGGCAGCACTGCCGCTGGCTGACAGGCGAAGTCCTGCGGGCCAGGTTCTCTGCCTGCCACGAAAGCTGCTCACTGTTTGGTCTGCAGAGATCCGCCCGCCTGCCCTGTTCCCTCTCAGGGAGGAAGGGCCGCAGCGGGGCTTTCTTCACAGGGCGGTGCTTTCTGTATCATTGTCCATGTCCAACAAGAGGCGGCCGGGCACGTCTTTGCTGTCTGAGTCTGAGTGCAGGTCAGGAAAGACGCTGCGAAGCGGTTCTGACACCCTCGAATTGGCGTCTGGACAAAAACACGAGACGTGGTATCAGTGCATGGTCACACCTAAGAGGCCGCCCCAGGGGCTCCGAGCAGCTGAGCCAGCCCCTGCACACACGTTCCCTTACTAGAGGCACCAGGAGCCCCGAGAAGTTGAGTCAAGCCTCTGAGACCCGGGGCAGCTGCGTGGCAGAGCCAGTCCCGCCTGCCGGCCCTCTGGGAGCCCGTGGCAGCCCTCGGTGCCACCGCACAAATTCGCTTTCTGAAGGAGGAAGGAAACTTCTCTCTCACCAGCGCCTCTGGCACTACCGGAGGCCTCCTGAGCACACCTGGGCTGCAGGGCTGCAGGGCTGCGGGAAAAGGTACCCTGGAGGCTGAGTTTCCTACTAGTAATGCTACTCCCTTAACCTCAGCATGGGTGGCACTTGTGAGGCTGTGCTGTGCCCTGCAGGCTGTTCAGCAGCATCCTGCCTTCTACCCACTGGATGCGGGTGGCACACAGCCCTCTCCCCACCCCCCCAACCAGAGAGGGCTCTAGGTACTGCCAAGTGTCCCCTGGGGGCACAATTACCCCTGGTTGACAATTACTAAGGTAGATCACAAATCTCCTGCAAGTATTAATGTTCTGTTTCTAAAATTTACATTTCCACTTTTTTCATGTCTTATGTTGGCAGGAACTCCTTTACCAACATGGCACATACATGTCTTCCTCAGGCCACTGCCCCTCACTCCCATGCTCACAAGATACCTCGACCAATCACAGCCCTCTTCCTAGCGAGGTGATGTGTCTCCATTCACTCACGCACAAATACTAGTACTTACTGAGCACCTGCCATGGCCAGGCACTTCCCTACCTGTGAGGACACAGCAGTGAGACACAACCCTAAGGAAGCCCTGGTCGAGCAGGGCCCTGACCAAGCAGAGTAATTGTTTTTCTGGGAGATGGGTTCTAGCAAAGGACAGAGCTCCATTAGAGATTGTAGGGTTGGGGCAAGAGAGAAGGGAGTGTTCAGATCTGCTGCAGTTCCACTTTGCTGGTGAGAGCCAGTCGTATCGGGAGCAGGGAGAGAGCTAGAGAGGGAGGCGGTGTGCTGGGACCTCCCCGTGCGCTCCAGCAGCTTGCTGTCCTTGCTGTGGTGGCTTCACCAGCCCCGACCCTGCTGGGAGCTGCTCTGGGCGTGCTTCTTCCACCTGCTCCTCACCCACAGGCAGGGCTGGCAATGCAGGTACACTTCTGGGAGGCTCCCTGTTTTGAGACTGGTT
>NW_005355753.1:1383879-1402290 GCF_000412655.1 Myotis brandtii | reverse complement strand
TCCCTATCGCCCTGAGCTGTAAGATCAGTTTACCTCCTAGGGTGTCCCTTTCCTCACATGGAATCCTGGGTTGGCAGACCTGTCCCTCAAGGTTTCCTATGCACCACAACGCAAGAGCAATTTCTAGCTTTATGAAAGCGGCAAGGTGTCAAAGAGTTCAGGTGCTCAATGCCATTTCAACATGGTCTGATGGTTACTGCAAAACCAACTGGATTGTCAGAACTGCACCCCCAATCGTACAGTCGAGGATGGTGTAGTGCACAGAAGAGCGGGTGTTTTGGATTGTCCTCAGAAGAAGGGAAGTCAGCAGGGCAGGGGCCGTGTCTATCTTGAGTCCACTGTGCCTCCAACAGTGACTGGGTAATAGCAGATGCTCAATAAATTTTGTGGCTGGCCAGTTGGATGGATGAATGAACGGATGGAAAAAGAACAAATGAATGAAGACTCATCTAGCCCAACCATCTTTCCAATTCTCTCTTTCTATAGCCTCAGGTAAAGAAGGAGCCATGCCTCAAAGACAACGCTGGTACAAGAAATCCATTGCAAATTTACCCCCCTTTCCCGAGCCCAACAAGACAGGAACTATGGAGAGACCATGCCCGGGGATGCACGATGCAAGGGGTGTGCACGCTAATTAGATTCCTGCCGGTTAACATCTGTGTTCGCATGCAAACTCAACACCTACCAGCCACAGGTGTCCTCACAGGGCAAACGTGCTTTTTGGTTACAGCACACATAAATTCGGGATTGGAACTTCTCTGAATGCCTCTAGCTATTCATGATGAACACACATTACTATGTTCTCAGGAGTTCCTTTCCTCTCCTCCAGCCTGCACTGTCTGCTTAGCTGAGGTTGGCAGCTATGTCTTTTTCCTCAGCCTGTCTCTTTCACATCAATCATTTCTTAAAAGAAAGCAACACATCTATTTACCCACAAAAAGCACGTGTGCAGCGCCACCTTCAGGAAGAGGCGGTCTCCGTGACAACGGCTGTCAGCATCAATACCATCCCCAGCCACGGTGCTAAGCACACGCCACAGCTCCCACTGAGCCCTGGGCAGCTCTGGACCACCATCCACATAAGGGAGGGACACTCCGAGTCTCAATCCTCATCTGAGGTGACAAGGCCAGTGCGGGCCAGGGCTTCAGAGCCAGGCGGGGTGGACTCTGAAGTCCATTCTATCCGCATAATGCACTCCCTCCTCCCCAAAGGAATTTGTATGCTCTGTGGTGAGGCTCTGGAGAGAGGTTGAGTCTTAAACAGTCTGGTTCATTTTAGTAAGAAGGTTATTTTAGAAAACTGTAACATACTTCTAAACTTTCTGGCTCTGAATTTACATAAGACACCATTTTTCATTATGTGCATTGAGCACAGGTTGCTTGGAGCCAAGTTCATATGGCAGATGTTACATTAACCAAACAAAAGGAGGAGCCTCGCTCAGACAGCACATGTCCCGTGCACCGCTGATGTGGCTCAGGGGGCACGTGAGGTGTGCACCACTGATCAGGGCTCAGGCAACTGCAACCAGGTCCCTTCCTTTCTGTCATAATCAGGAAGCGGGCCTCTAGGGCCAGGACTGGCCCTCTGCACTTCAGGGCCTGTCCCAGAAGACGTCTCTGTCACATCAACACTGTTCATTATGTGCTGAGGCTGTAAACCACCCTTCACATCTCTAGGTTATTCTGACAGCCACTTCGACAGGTATCAAACCCAAACCCATTCTAAATTAAACTATCGCAGGTCCACCACCCCTCCCCGCCGCTCATCCCTCTCCGTAAACTGCGTCTGAGGGACGACTCCTTCCTCCTCCTCTTCAGTGTCTAGGCCGGGAGAGGCTTTTCTGTCTGCAACAGCCTCAGGCAGCTTTTCCTCTTTTTAGCCAAAGGAGATTCAGTACCAGTCTCATTGGCTGTTCACTGCAACATGACTCTGGTATCTACTTATGAAAAATAAACTGCAAACAGAAACCACTTAAATGTCCAACTATAAGCAATAATACATCTGCTTAATAAAATATTATGCAGTCACCAAAAAGATGGTTATAAAAACTACATTACAATATAAGAAAGAGCATTTGATGTCAAGTAAAATAAAAATACAAGACCTGTATATGCCAAATAATTATGACCATGTACTCTCTTACCTTTTAGGGGGAGGAAAAACAACAGAATATGAACACTGGACTTCTTCAATTGTAGAAGGGAGCAGATTTCTTATTATTTCTAGGTCCCCAATCTGCTTTAATATCTATGCTTATTTTTTAATGCATTATTTTCATGATATAAAAATAGTTTAATTTTAATAAGAGGTCACCGAGAACCAGCAGTGTCGAGTTTTTAATGACCACTAAGCGAGCGACCTGTCCCACCGCCACCCAGCGGACGAGGGGCTCACGCGACCCTCAGGCTCCTGAGGCTAAGGAGTGTCTTCCACTCCCGGGCCTGTCTTTTTAACCCACTGCACACGGAGCACCAGAATCAAACTGGACACCTGGGCTCCAACCCCCTGTATCCGGGTCCTAGCAGGCTGGGCCAGGCAGGGACGTTTTAAAATGCTGACATGACATAACTTTTTTCTAGATAAAAATGATACAGCTTCCATTTTTTTGGACCCACTGTGTATTAAGAACTGCAAGTGGTTTTTCTCATTTCATCAAATGCAATCCCCTCGTCAATAATTCTCACGAATGCCACCACTTTACAGACGACCCAGGCTGTGCCTGCTATTACATAAGAGGGGCATGCAGACCCGCATGTCCGACTCAGCATGCACTTCCTGCACCTCAGCCTTCCCGGGACAGAGGAGAGTGGGCGGACCCCTGCCACAGTCCCGAGGCCAGCCTGTGACCCTGCCCACACTGTGAACACACTGTACTCAGAGAATTAACAGCAAGCAGGAACGCACAAAGCCAGCCTCCTTAGGTGCATGCACTGTTAGTGGGGACACAAGCAGGCAGGGTTAGAGTGACTGGTTAGTAACAGGCATTAGTGCACAAATATGATCATAAAGTAGCAAAAATGCTTTGGCCAATCAGGTGCCTTTTCCTTACCATTAAATATTCCAATTTCAGTTCTGACTGATTATGGCAGGTCATACATCTAAATTGTTTAATAAAATGTTGAAGTTAGAACACTCTGCTAAAACCCCCTACTTTAAAAACAGCAAGATGTGAACTCCTGTACGTGTGATGCTAACGTTCCCCTGCTGTTTAGAGTAACAACGAAGAGGAGGCTCAAATGACGCAGATCGCCCACCCAGGTGCCGCCCCAAGCGGCCAGCGGCTGGCCCACACCCAACAATCTCCCCCAAGAGCGTATCCAAACCCCAGCCTCCATTCAGCTGTTTAAGATTAGATGTTCTAAACCAACAACCCATTTTCAGAAACGTGTCTGTGTAAAGCTTCCCAGGTGAGAACCGACGTCGTGATAAAGGACTGCCTGTCAGAGGAAGCGCCATTTTTCCTTGAAATACCCAACGCTGTGTCCGAGAACGGTTCACAGCAGCACGACCAACACCCATGACCCATAATCTAAACACTGGTCTTGTGTGGGCTTCTAACCGCAGTCCAGGAACTTTAATACATTAGCAGTTAGTTCTGTAACACAGAGAGAACTGAGGTGACCTGGGATTTCTTAAGAGAATTTAAAGCATAGATTGATTTTTAAACATTTAGCTAATAAAAAGAAAATTACTTTTACTAGAAATTTTTACTTATTGGATTATTGTAAAGTACAGAGCATTACAGTGTTGAAGCAGATCAAAAATAAAAAAACCTCTGGAATAAACACTACCCAAGTAACAAAAAGGTATTAAAAAACAGACGTAATTCTGGTTCACAGGCTTTCATCTAAATAAAAGGAAAAATCTGGGGAAAAAAATATTTTTTAAAGCACTGGAGGGCGCCTGCTGGTCTCGAACCATCCTCGGGAGCAAGACTGGTTGGCACGTGAAGGCTGGGCTCGAAGGAACCGCTGAGCTAAGTGAACAGAGCCGCCCCGGGAAACACGCTGGAGTGTTCCAGGCACAGCCTCGGTTAGGGTGCAGTCCCTCCACTCTGTGACTTGCACACTGGGCAGCCCCCGACTTTTGGGCTCATCTCCAAGGAGTCGGGAAGGCAGAACCACGCCTGTTCCCTCCTCCGTGTCTGACAGGGTGGGCTCCTGTTTTCCCCACCTGGTTTCTCAGAAAGTCGTCCTCAGACCCAAACTGTGCACAGTCTGGCTAAGCAGCCCACTGCAGGCTAAGGCTGGGGTCCGCTGAGGAGAGCCACTGTACACTACAGCCTTACGCCATCTGTGTGTGGGCCCAAAGGCAAGATTCAGAAGGCCTTTTAAAAGCTCATGTGGTTTAAGAAAGCAAATGGAAGCATGCTAGAATGCAAAGGGATTTAGTGTGGGATTTTTGGAAGATGATTTTTTTTTTGGTCCTGAAAATTTAAAACATTAAATTAAGAAGCTCCATGCAGTTAACTTGCACTTAAAATTAAATTTTATACAATTAAATATTAAAGCTCAAGACCAAGGGACACATATCCCATGCTGACTACACCCGAGCCCTCCTGGGCTGGATGTGACGAGCCAATCACTGACAGGCAATCATGCCGGGAGGAGCAGATGCTTCTGAAAGGCTTACCCAAGAGACACAGTCTTAGCATCTTATCGGAGCACCTGAACTCGGGCTCTCAGCCGACTGACATCTACCCCTGGGACCCGAGCTCTGCAGCTCACAGAGCCTCTGACAAAACCAGTCCTGTCCCCCTGCTGCAGAGCGAGCGGCGCGGGCCAGGGCTGCTCCTGGGCACCAGCTCAAAAGCACACACACACAACACGGCTAGGCAGGGCAGCGGGCAAGCTGCTTGGGCGCTACCAACCTTAGTCCCGGGAGCCTTCCCCACCTGTGAGGGCATCTATTGGGAAACAACAAACCAGATGTGGCTTTATTTTTCTAAAACAGCAGAGGTGTCATCAGAAAAAAGTTATTAACCATGCAAATTATACATTATAGTCCTGAAAAAAATGTTATCAAAAGATAGACTAGTTGGTTAACCCTCATTATATGGGGTACCAGTTTGGGGTGCCCTGGGTTCATTTTCAGCTAAGAAGTCACTCAGTATGGTTGGGAGGCCAGAGATATGTTCAGCTTCCTCTGTAAAAATAGCTCCACTAAAACAACAACAAAAAAGAAAAAAAGAAATAAATGAAAATAGCTCCATTGAGAAAAATTTAAAACTCAGCTGTTATACAAAATTGAAGTTCCTAAAAACACATTTAAAGAAAAATCCATTCATCCTACCCTTAAATCAAATAGTAAATCAAGTGCTTTGGGTGGAAGTTTTATTTTAAAATCGTAATTAAATAAGTCATGCTGTGGACTGCCTGTGAAGAATGTCATTTGGGCAGCCACTGCATCGGTGCGTCAGCACCACACCCACAGGGTCCCAGGGACCGCGAGGACATCTTGCCTCTCCCGCTCCCTGGTGATCAAGAAGTCCCTTCCCTGAGCATCCAGTTCGCACAAACCACATGTGTTAAAGTTATTCCTGAGATGCTTCACCATGAACACGAGGAATTCACTGAAAAATGAAGCTCACGCTCGTGCAGTACAGGACCTGCCACCTGGATTAGGCCACTGTCCTCAAACGTACATGGAGGCAGGTCCTGAACACGCACTGAAACTACCCATCAGGGCTCAGCAGACTTCCGGGCTCTGCACCGTGCGCCTCTCCAACGGCTCGGCTGCTCCAGCACAAGCAGCGGAGACCACCGGGCGTGGCCCACACACAGGCTGGGCCGGGTTTGTACTAACCTGCTATAGACCAGCCTGCAGGAGAGGGTACAGAAGCCTGGTGCAAGTTCCTACTCACCCGTCACTATTTTGGAGGCAGTAGGCACTGCGCTGGAGAGGCTGCCATCCGCTGCTGGGTGGGCCCCAGGAGGATGTGGGGGTGGGGGCATGCTGGGTCGGTTCCTGGGCTTTGGTACTGGTCTCGGTCTCGGTAAGGTCCCGGCATGTGGCTGCGCAGTCTCAGGGTGGCCCGCTGCAGGGTGCTGGGCAGCTGGCAGGCCCGGGCTCTGCTTAGCTAAGGGCGGAGTGCTGGGGGGGGTGGGCGTCCTGGGTGGGGTGTGTGTGGGCTGCTCCAGTCCCTGCTCCCCCGGCCTGGCCTGTGATTGCGGCGCCTGCGTGGGGGGCTGTGGTGGAGGGTGACTGGGTGCCTGCATAGGAGCCAGGCTGCCTGAGGCTCTCCGGGGCCCACACAGCTGTGAGGTGGCGCACGGCTGCCCGGGGGCTGGGCCTGCGTGCGGGACAGGAGGAGACGGACTTCCAGTGGCTGGCTTCAGTGACAAGCTGGGTGCCTGCTGCGCTGTCCCTGGGGCGCTCTGGCCCCCGGGCTGGCCAGGAGGTGGGTTTCCTGGTTTCGGGGGTGCTGGAGCAGGTTTCTTAACAGCTGCACAAAGAGGGAAACACCTTTCAGTAAGAACAGCACAGTGATAGCCAACTCCCCTGACCCAGGGACCAAGGGTGGCCTCACTGTTTAAGCCACGCTGCTGTCGCTGCTCCTAATAGGACGGATCAGGTGGCACTTTACCTCTGTGGTTTTCCTCCTGAAGCCCAGAGACCCCATCTCACCAAGAGAAAAACATGTGACAAATGCAAATTAAGGGACTTCAAAATGCCTGCCTAGCGCCCTCCCAAATTGCCTCGGCCATGAAAACTCCAGGGAAGACTGAGAAAGAGAGCAGAGGCCATTACACAGACAGGATGACTGAGTGCCAGGTGCCCTGGGTGGGAGCGAGCCTGGGACAGGAAATGGCCATCAGTGAAAAACTGGGGGCATTTGAACAAAACAGGGACTTTAGTTGGTTTCCAACTGTGACCAATGAGGTAAGAAGTTAACACTGGGGAGTGGGGAAGGGCACACTTAGCCCTATTTTTGCAACTCTTCTGTAAATCTAAAATTATTCCAGAATAAAAAGGTTATTTTTAAGAAGTACATGACACATTTATAGGCCTTTCAATACCTGTCGCTTTACAGACTCAGCGGCCGCCCTGCCCACAGGAGGCGCTGCTCTAGCCACTCAGCGCCCCGTCGGTGCCTGCACTTGAAGGAGAGCAGGGAGGAGAGAAGCGAGCGAGCTAAGGGTGACCCCAAGCACGACTGTCTGCTGCACACATCACAGACACTTGCTCTAAGTTCTCTTCTCCTAGAGGGCTTCATTTTTTTTTTTTTAAATAACAGAAATTCTACCAATTCCAGAATCATTTGAGCTATACGATAATTCTAGATAAAAGTAAAACCCATCGGGCAGATGGCCTCAGAATTACTTCTCTAGGGGAGCTGAATCGCACCCTCCCTCCTGACACCAGCCGAGGTCAGCGTCACTAAGGGTGGGAACTTGGTACTGAGGAGGGTGGGATGGAAAATGATGCTGTGGAGTCCTGGTTTGGGGCTGGGAGGGGTGGTGGAGAGGAGAGACTGAAGCATTTTTCAAATTCTGCTGAGGTTCCACCAATACTTCCCCATGGGAGAGGGAAATGAAGGAAGGAAATGACCTTGCATCGCTCACCTAACACATCACCAGCACCAAGGCAGGCCCTTTGCATAACTGTCTCACCAAGTGTCACAAGCTCCCTGCAAGGCAGCACTGCTGTACCCATTTCACAGTGGAGAAAACCAAGGCCAAGTGTTTGCAAGAGGTCACACAGCTGTTCAGTGGCAGGACAGAGGCCCACCACCATGTCCTTAGACTCTTTTCCTCTTTCTCATTCCTGTAGTGCCTGGCTCCCTGCTCACAGGCCCAAATTCAGGAAGGAAAAGGATGGAGTTTGGACTCTCTGCTGTCCTGGAACTTTTGACCTGGAGACTCAGAAGACCTTTCCCCACAGAAATAACCAACCAGCTGACAAAGAAAGTAGGATCATTCCTGACATTTAAGGGTGCTGAAGGAATTGGAGCAAAAGTATGAGAGCAGCAGACAGGGCAATGGGCCCCAGTCCCACGTGGAGGCCAGACCGGAAGAAAGGAAGGCCTTGTCTAAGACCACCTAGAAGATGCTGGCAGGTGGGGACGGGGGTAGGGGAGGGCAGAAAGGATCAAACTTCCTGTGAGGAAGCCTGCGGTCTGCGATTGCAGGGAGCAGGAGAGGTAATACCCCTAATGTGGCTCAGAAGTCAAGTCTCAATCTGCAAGCAGCATTACCCCTGGAATCCAGGTAGAGAAGATTTCATTTTCCTCAAACATCAGTGGGACACAGATGAAGACGATGCGGCTCAGAAGAGAGAGGGACAGCTTTAAGGAGGATAGAGTGTGGTCTGTGACCAAGCCGCGTACCTGAATTTGTCTCTCTGTCTGCAACCTATAAAAATTCCACCTAATATCCTGTAGTGCTTTTTAATTTTTAATTTTATTTTATTGTTTTATTGTTTAAAGTTTTACCTAAGTCTCCTTTTTCCCCAACTGACCCCCCGCCACGTGTAGTGCTTTAAAAAGACAACGCTTTCATAGGCAGACACATTACATTTAACCCCCACAATGTTCCCCTTAAGAAGGCATTTTATTTCTACTTTACATTCGTAAGAATTAAGTTAGGAAAGGTCAAATTGGCAGACTTTAACCAGCCATGTGAAATTAGGCAAAAGCTAGAACTCAAATTTTGAGCCTAAGGCCTTTTCCCACTGATCACAATGGCCTCTTATGAGCAGCATCAACCAATCCATGGGAAATTGTCCAGCTCTCCTGAGTCTGTCCCTTCCTGTGGCCACAGCCATCCCTTGAGGTGTGGCCTCATCGCTTTGTGGGCATCCCTGCAATAATGTGCCTCCACTATGGCCAGGTCAACCGTCTAAAAACCCTGCTGCTGTACCCACTCCACTCTACTCAGAAGGACCCGCTGCTCGGCGGTCCTTCCCTCGCCCTGGCACTAAGGACCCCCACTGCTGCCTGCCTGGCCTGCCCCCTCTGCTTTGCACTAGACCCTGGGCAGCAGGAGCAGTGTCTCTGCTGTGCCCCATGGGAGTGCAGTTACCAGGGACATGCATTTATACATGAGCCTCAACAACAGGAGCGCAGCCAGAGAGAGAGAGAGAAGAGACCCAAGTCAACAAGTGCATGGGAGGTGGGCTGTCACCGCCCACACACTTCAGTGTGGGCATCCCTCATGCTGACATCGTTTTTGGTTCTCGCTGAACACACTTTTTAAATAACACTCCCCTAAACTCAAGTCAACAACGGAAACTGAGCTCTGTTAGGCAGAAGCCTAGACACGCTGGTTTCCTGAGCCTGCCGCCGGGACCCTCAGGAGATCCGAGGTCCTGCGCATGATTCCTGTCAGGCACTGGTCCAAGACCTGGCTCGAGCCGGAGACACGACCTCCCTGTGTGCAGCTCACCTCAGTTCAGTGAGAAGTGTTTACCCAAAATATCTGGGTGTTTACCCAAAAGAACTGAAATCATCACCTCAAAGAAATACACTCCCATGTCCACTGCAGCACTAGTCACAGCGGCCTCAGTGTCCATCAGCGATGACTGGACAGAGAAAGTTGTCTATACGTGCAATGGAATATTCAGCTTTAAAAAGAAGGAAATTCTGCCATAATTGACAGCCTGGATGAAACTTAAGGACCCTATGCTAAGTGAAATAAGCCAGTCACAAAAGGACAAATACTACAAGATTCTGTTTGAGAAATCTAAAATAGTCAAATTCACAGAATCGGAGAGTGGATCGGTGGCTGCCAGGGCCTCTGGGGCCAGAGTACTGGGGAGTGACTAGCAACAGGAATAAAATTTCAATTATACAAGAAAACAAGTCCTAGCGACTTGCTGTAGATGCTGTCCTATCACACATCCTGCACACTAAAGCTGTGAGACAGCAGATCTCATGTTGTGTTCGTATCACAAAATAAAACTAAAAAAACACGTGAAGGTGTGGGTCAGAAAATTCGGGAAAACGAGTGCAGAGCCCTGAAGAGGGAATGAGCTCAGTGTCTGACCTGCATGGCTGGAGGGCAGACGTGCGTGAGGGGAGTGGGGAGAGCTGGCTTGGGTGGGCTGCAAGGAGCCACTGGAGTTCCAGCCCAGAGCTGACATGACCTCTGACCTGCTTGGTGCTTTTCAGCATCCCTGGCTGTTGGGAGGAGGACCACCGGGGATGCTGATGAGAACAGTCCGATTTCATGTTAATTAGGGCCCAGAAACCTGGTCCACCCAGAGTCCAGTGGCTCCCGGGCCTGCAGAGGCTGTGGCAGCTCCACACTAGAGCGAGGGTTGAAATGTCAGACTCCTAGAGAACTGGGCGTGCTTGTGGGAGATGACTTTTTGTTTGTTAGGCTCCCTCGCTGAAACATTTTCTTAAGTGACTGCTTTTCTGTTCTCCATTTTCATTTCCCTTTAGTGACTTTTGTTAATAGCTGATCTTTCTGCCTGCCGTTTCACACGGGACAGGCACGGCCGGTCTGCTGGGAAGTCGGACACCCTCCCTGGCTCGCACGCCCGAGGCGCTGTGCACATCCCCGCAAGGCACAGAGCAAAGGAGGCCACTTACCTCGCCGCAAAGTATGAGGACTGGAGCCAGTGGAGCTGTGCGCTGGGCTGACGGAGAGCTGATGGGAGCTGGCAGGGGGCTGCCCCTGCCCCTGGCTTTGGCCACTGGCCACCTGAATGCTGTTTCTTCCCGGCGCCAGTGTGGGCACAGCTGTAGCTGCAGAGTCCTTGGGCTTGGGAGGACTGAGGGGAGTAGAAGTCCAGTTAGATGGCAGGTAGGCAGGCCCAGCCGGAAAAGCTAAGCACACTAAACACAATGAAGTTTAAATAGTTCGCACTGTCCTAAAGAGCTAGCATTTACTGGGTGCCACACAGGACTCACTGCATCAGACTGTCTTCAACGCTGTGCCACTCAAACATCAAGAGAGAGACCATTTCACAGCAACCAGGACATTTCAAGTACTTAAACTGGGCAATATTTAAAAATGTGGAAGGCTTTCGAACTTCAAAATAATGCGATTTTGACACACGTTATACAAAACTAAGCAAAAGCTATGGCCAAGCACGAAAGCTCTGGAATACAAAGTGCTCAGCTGCCATCACTGGTGTGGCCTCAGGAAAGAGGAACTCTGAGAAGCGAAGTGACGGAGAGCTCAGAGCTGGTGGCAGTGGGTGGAAATCAGAACTCAGGCCCTCGATGTCCTGGCTTAGAACTTCTCTCTACGCTCAATTTTACAGCTACATTTTGTCAAGGTCACCAAAGAGGGTTACACACAACCTCTAAAATACAGGGGTGAAAGAGCACCTGATGGCTGACATTCCCCCTGTCCTGCTGTAGTGAGGACTCATTATTGTCTTAAATAACATATTTAGCCTTGATTAGACCAATGGAATGCTATGGTAAGTAAAAATGTGAGTTCGCTAATACTATTTTCTCAAAGAAAAATAACTAAACCAAAACAAATACATGAAAGGAGTGGCAATGACTGACAAGCCAACATAGAGCCCTAGGAAGTTGAAGGTATTTATTTTTAACCAAAAAGTGAACTTCCCTGAGTTATGCAAGCAGAAAGGATTCGGGAACGCTCAGAGCTTTGTGGCCAGCTCTGAGGAGGTGGGAGTTTATCTCAGGCATCACCAGGCACGCTCTCCAAAGAAGATACTGTGAGAGTTCTTCCACACAAATCCATCTCCGTGTGGGGAAACTCCCCTGTGGATACACAGGCCATCCTTGTTTTATGCATTTATTTTCCTTTTTATATGATCGTTTGGTGCTTTATAGGCAGCCAAAGTAGAGCAAATGACGAGAGTCAGCACACCGCTCATCTTTTACAGCTGCTGCCAGCCTGCACCACCTGAGATGCCACCCGAGTGGTCATCTGCCCAGGTCAGTGTGAAGAACTAAATCCATGCAAGTTAAATAAAAGGTATTTTTCCTTGGAGTTGCTATACATTTATAGTCCACTCCAGGTGACTGAGCAGAAAGTAAAACAACAGAAAAGCCTTTTCAGAAAATCTATCATCATATTTCATACCTTATTCTCATGTATCAACTCCCTACAAGACAGAAAGCTAGGGAGTCACCTGGTGTGCCTGGTACAGCACTGGCACATACTACTCAGTACTCAGGTATTCAGTGAACCTGACTGGATGGGGGGATGGGTGGATGGATGGACGCACCAGGAATATTATAACCTTACTTGCTACATTGAAACGTTTACTACTAGCATATTGGATGACAATAAGCAAATGGTACGCAAATACTGAGTACACATCAAACAGGGGAAAGAGATTTATAACATTGCTAGACACCTCCTGGTTTCCAGCTCCCAGCACTGAAGCAGTTCAGTAAAGAATGCAAACAAATGTGCATTCTTTGGAAAACAGGAAAGGAAGCAAGCAATTTAGTCTTTTTCTCCATCCAATGCTCACCAGAGGAAGAAGGCAAATATGTTTTCCTGCATGCCAGGTGACTCTCAGGGCGTGGGTGCTGTGCCTACAGGCCAGCACCTGCAGGAAGGCGAGGGCGCCCAGCACCCACTGCCAGCAAAGCCAGCCCCCTTACCTGCTGTCGCCTGGGCTCGGCCCCTGCTCCAGTGCGCACGCAGAGGAGGGAACAGGCCCACCCCCTGCGCTGCTTTCAGCCCTAGAGCTCTGGGAAGGGGGCTCTGGGCCCGCAGGAGCCAAGGTGCTGCCATCTGTGGGCGGGAGTGGCGGCTGGAAAGCAGGGGATACGTGCTTTCTATTTAGGGTGCCACCCCGCCGGTAGGCCTGGAAGTCCATAAGCTTCACACCAAAGCTACACAGAGAGAAGAAACAGTCAACACACCATGCGAGCCAATAACAGACAGAAGCCCATTGGTCCACGCGTGTTAAAACCCACACGGTACAGCCACCCAAGTTGCCCAGCATGCGGTGAAGCAACAAGGACCAGGTGGATGGCCATCCCTAGTACCGAGGCAAGCAACTCGACTTGGCCTCTCCCCTGCGAGAGCCAATGGGCCTGGTACTGACCAGAGTCCTTCTCAATTGCGCAGGAGCAGCTGACACACGCAGGCAGACCACAGCGTGAGTGCGTGACATCACGTGAACCTGTTTAAGTCCACGTTACCACACACAAGCGCATGGTCTCAAATGTGTGTGTGGGAGTCCTACCAGGGCCTCTTCAGCCCTGGGCAGAGGCAGGGGTGTGAGCAAGAGCAACTGAAAGCGTAGGGCTGGGAAGCTGCTTGGGGGCTGGACCTGGGGACTGGAGGACAGAGGAAGGCTCACTTCCACTTAAGCCCACTGTGTATAAACTTTAAAACTTCTTTGTTTTTGGTTCAAAATATAAGAAGATTTATGGCTCCCTGAGCATGTGTTTCTGGTGGGAGCCTCCCCAGGCAGATGCCAGAGAACTGCTTACTGTGTGCTAACTAGAACCCTAGTTTAAGGAACATTCTGTAACTTAAATACATGAAGGCAGATCTGCTATGGCCGCTTGTCATCAGGAAGCATTGCCGCTGTGTGAAGGGAAAACTTCTGCACAGCAAACGTGGCTTCAGAGGGACAGAAGAGGAAAGCATTTTCCTTTGCAATGGGTTAAAAAAAAACAGAACAAAAAGACAAACCTCACTCTAAGACTGGGCAACTAAAATAAGAGCTTGTGTTTCAATGCAATGACTTCGGGTGACAGTACCACCTCCACGCAAACAGGCACGCCCTGAGCAGCGCCTCTGCCACCCAGCCCTGCTGTGGGCACAGCGCCTTCCCTCGCAGCCCTCCGCGACCTGAGAGCCCTCCACCTGAGCCGGGAGCCTCTACGGAGACGTGCGGCTCCCGCTAAGTTCAACACAGACCCTTCTCTTCCAGAATCAGCCAGACTGAGGCTTCTCAGCTGAGCATCAGATTCAGTGCTGGCTTCCACCAAGGGCCCAAGTTATGCCAAAAATATGCCTCTTTTAAACAATCACACAACTCACCGTTGAGTGGTGGGTTGTTCTCATGCCCACTCTTGGACGTAAGTCCATAATGTTTAACTTTATTCTTATTCCCTCCACCCCCCAGTCAAGTACATTTAGGTGACGTGTAAGATGCCAGTGCACCGTGGGGGCGACCGAGCAGCAGGTAAAGTGTGAATGCCCACAGCACATGTGGCCTGAGAAGCTGGCACCAACTTTCTGGCCAGAGCAAGGTTTGCAATGAACTAGAGCTGAGTGCTGAAACTATCTGGGCTCTAGCAGGCCTGGGCCGCACAGGCCTCCGAGGCAGTACTGCCGCCGAGGGTTTAACAACGCTGGTTTGAAGTGATTGCTCTCACACACCTCTCCTTCTTCACCAAGTCCCCTTCCATCACTGCCATGCTGGCAGGTCGCTTCCTCTCCAGGGTCCCCGAGTCAGAGTCATTTCCAGTGTGGGATGAGTGGTTGGAGTTTGGGGGGGCAACAGGTACGAATGCTTCTGATACATTAAATTCCACCTCTGCAGGAAGAGAAAGGCACAGTGAACATGAGATGCAGAGGCGGGGGGGGAGGGGGGGTGAGGGGGGTGTAAAACACCCCTGAAACAGGAACTTCCTCTTCATCTGTGAGCCTCACTACTTCCTAAGCAGAAGCCTCATGAGATGCAGAGGCGGGGGGGGAGGGGGGGTGAGGGGGCTGTAAGACACCCCTGGAACAGGAACTTCCTCTTCATCCGTGAGCCTCACTACTTCCTAAGCAGAAGTCCACACTCTCCTCTTCTACAGGACGCTGACTACACCAGGGAGGCAGGACGGGACCAGACGGGGGCACGACTCAGAACATGTACACGACTCTGCTGTCTTTTTGTAAACAAACACAAATACGAAAAAGGGGCATGGATAACTTATTTGAATAATGAATGTGATATTATTCAGTACATAAAATGAGGGGCATGGATAACTTATTTGAATAATGAATGTGATATTATTCAGTCTGACATAAAATGGAAATAAAAGGCAACGTGAACTCCGTACTGCCTACAGCAGCTTTCACATGCCTCTTTTTCTCCAAGGAGATCTGGGGCAGAATGCCAAGCGGAACCTTAGTTCTCGAACTTAATTCATTCCAGGAGGCTGCTCGAACACTGAAGCATTTTTCCCTTAGAAATAATGTAAATTGATTAATCCATTCCAAATGATTCCCTGTTTTAACCCTTCTTATATACAGTGCATGTCTAATGTATTGTTTAATCTATAAACACTTTAAAAACAAAAAGGAAATGAAATGTACAGTAAAAAATGAAAATTTAGTAGTAAGAAGCAGTAACAAAAGCAAAAACACATAAAAATATTTACAGTACAATTTCCTGAGATGTTAACTGTACTGACTCATGCTCGTGCATTCTCTCTGCTTATTGCCTGAGATGCGCGACTGATCATACAGGCATCAGCACGAACAAGTTGTCAGTTGAGAAGTGGACTGTTTGAGATGGGAGACACTGAGAACCGAGGTGTAACTGCACTCACTCATTCACTCACCCACCCTACATTTCCTGAGCAGCCTCCGGCGTGAGGTGTGGGTTCTGAAGAAGACTGGTGAAGAAGAGATGAGCGTGGCCCTGGCATCGTGGAACTTACACTCCAGGGGACCTGACATCAGGGCTGCTCCGGCAAAGTAGGGACGGGAGGTCCAGACGTGGACCAATCTTCCAACACTTGCCCAGCCAGTACCCTCAAAGGGGCCATGGAGTCTAAGATCCCAAGACTGCAATGCAGGTAGTTTACAAACTGATTGCCTATAGCAGGGGTGGGGAACGCCTGGCCCATGACAGTATAAGGCCCAAGAAATCATTTGGTCTGGCCCTGCCAAGGCATTAGGGGTGATTAATTAAATGTTAGACCAAATATAGTAGGCTAATTTTTAAGTTGATAACTTTGTATGGCCCGCAAATCTATATTATATATATGTGTGTGTGTGTGTGTGTATGTATGTATGTATGTATGTATATATATATAGCTAATATGCAAAGTGTCCCCACGGGAGTTCGACTGGGAGTTCTATCGCTCGCTATGATGTGTGCTGACCACTAGGGGGTGGCGTGGAATGAAGGAAGGCCCTGGCTGGCAGCCGGAAGGCCCCGATCGGCCCTGATCACCAGCCAGGCCTAGGGACCCTACCTGTGCATGAATTTCGTGCACCAGGCCTCTAGTGATGTTATAAATATCCAAATGGCCCTTGGCAGAGAAAGGTTCCCCACCCCTGGTCTAGAGGATGAAATCCAAATCCTGACAGCCAGCTCAGAATGGGCCCAGCCAACCTTTCCTGCTTGCTCTCTGCTCTGCACAAAGCCAACCATCTGCCTAGAGAAACAAAAAGCCTGCCTCCAGAGGAAACTCCTGCCTGTTCAGTGCTGCCTCTTCTATCACACAATCCGACTCCCTTTCCCAACCTCTGAGTCTGTCAAATCGCTGTTCACCCACCTATCCTTCTAATTTGCCATGTATTATAATTTCTCTGTTTACGTGGCCTCTTGCAGTGGTCCGAGTTCCTCCAGGGAAGACAGCAAGCCTTACCAGCACACATATGGCACCTAGTGGGTATTCAGTATATGCTGAAAATGAATGGTTGGTGTTAAGTGAAACACAAAATAATGGGGTCACCATGATGTCAAAATACAAATGCAAAGCAACAGTCTGGAAAGAAACATGAAAAAGAAACACCTGGGCAGAATCAATAATGTGGATGTTGAAGTTACTGTGGATGAAGTCATTAGGTGGCATCAGCCTAAACTCCTATGTTCGCACACATGCACACACACACACACACACACACACACACACACACACACAGATGCAAATGAGGGAGAAGAGAGACCAACCTAGATCAACATAGCTAGAATTGAAATGAGGTCTGTGAGCTAGGTATCAAGCTCTCTGTGACTGATGATATAAAAGTGAATACCAGTGGTTTATTACACTTTGATTTTGAAATTACTCAATAAATTCCAGAGATGTATGTGCAAAAAAAAAAAAAAGAAAGAAAGAAAAAGAGACACCTATTATGCCATCACAAAGGATTATTGATGCATTTGCCCTTGAAAAAGACTTTTCACACTGTTACACTATTATTGCGTTGCTCTTGCAGCCAGTGAAGCTGCAAAGCTAATTACCTCCAGGGAAGAACCAGTCGGCGTGCTGAATGATGGGTTCGATGACCGCGACCACGTGCACGGAGGTGGCGGCTGCCATCTCAGCCAGCGTCCTGCAAGGAAGTGCACAGAGTTCACACGCTTCCCTGGGCAGCCTATCATTTCCCTGGTCTGGCTCAGAGCCATTCCATGACTTTCAAAGGATGAGATATTTGAGAATAATGCAAACGGTAAATCCACAAGGCCCGGCCTATGTCCATGTGGGTCACCCCGATCAGTCTGCCCTGAGATAGTCACACTGCCAGGAAGCCTGTGATGGCTGTACTCAATGTTGGGCTGACACTGGCTGGGGCAGGGCTGTGCTTCCCATGGGGACGGTGTTACCCATGGTAGTGACTGGTGAGACCCAACATCACACGCAACAATTTCACCTACTACAGAAGCAAGGACGTGGATTGTGACAGCGTCCCTCTGTCATGTCAGAAAACATGAGCCCCCATTTACATGTATTGTGAAGGTTGTCATATATATGAACAGGTCCCAAGATGCATGCTCACAAACTGAAAGTGTCTGGAAAGGGATCAGAAGGAAGAGCATAAGTGAGAATAGTTACCCCGCTACCCAGCATGTTCCAGTTGGGGTCAGAACACCATAAAAGCAAACAGGGTGGGGGAGAAACCAAGATGACGGCATAGGTAAACACCGGAGTTTGCTGCCTTGAACAACCACTTCAAAAATACAACTAAAAGACGGAACGGACATCATCCAGGGACCCAGACTCATAGGGAGAAGCGGGACTGTCTGGCATCGGTCAGAACCCGAGGGCAGCTTTCTCTCCGAGGGGCTTGCAGTGATTACCGGGACACTGAGAAGCAGAGCCTCTGAGGGCAAGTCTGAGAGCAGCCATAACTGCTAGCCCCGCCCTTTTGATCCCGTGGGACCCGCCCCGCCCAAGCCCTGCAGGGAGGCTTTTGCTGGATAGCCTGAGGCAAAGGCTAGATTAGCACCTCCCTAGAGATCCAGGAGCCAGGAAGCCCAGAGGTCAGAGTGGGACCATCCAGTTTGCAGCTCCCTGGAAACATAAAGGACACACTCAGGGGGCAGACTCAGTGAGCACCAAAGCCCCATTGAAGCAAGTCTTGCCCCAGAGGGGTGTCTCCAGCACAGAAGTTCTCCCACTGCAGACACAGCTGATTCTCACAACCAATTGGCCTGGAGGTCAATTCCTCCCAGTGATAACTACAACAATCAAGCCTTAACTACAACAAGACTGTGCACAAAGACCACAAGGGGGTGCACCAAGAGTGTCTACCTCAGGTAATTGGGACACTTAGCACAGAAAGGCAC
>NW_005355753.1:1338266-1382864 GCF_000412655.1 Myotis brandtii | reverse complement strand
GAGTAGTTCATCACCACCAAACCAGTATTATATGAAATGCTGAAAGGTATCCTTTAAGAAGAGGAAGAAGAAAAAGGTAAAGATAATTATGAACTGGTGATTATAATAGAATCAGGGACATAGAAAGGGAATGGACTGACTATTCTTGGGGGGGAAAGGGGTTTGGGGGTGCTGGAAGAGATTGGACAATAATCGTGCACCTATGGATGAGGACAGTGGGTGGGGAGTGAGGGCGAAGGGTGGGGTGGGAACTGGGTGGAGGGAGTTATGGTGGGAAAAAAGAGGAACCAACGTAATAATCTGAACAATAAAGATTTAATTAAAAAAAAAAAAAAGAAAGCAAACAGGGTGCAAAGGCCCAGTGGCCACTGAGCGCCTACCACGAGGCAGCACTTCACCTCGTTTAACTCCATCTTTCAACATGTTGCATTACATCGTATTAGTTTATTTTATCAAAGACGCTGTATTCCCAAGAAGCTGGGTCCCTGTCTGGGCGCCCCAAACCTATCTCCTCTATTATCACGCTGACCTTCCTTCCCCGTAGGAAGAGTACTTTCACCCCAATTTCCAACCAACCCAAAGTTCTAGCTCCTTTCAAATTCCAGCTTCAAAGGCGAGCTCCACCTGTTGGTCCCCCGCCCATCTAGATCGGGTCGCTTGGGCCTCGAGGAGCTGCTGTTTGTCTATTGACTCACAGGACCTTTCCGATATTCTGGCTATTTCTGGAGAAACTCCTTCCTACTTTGTGAATTACCATTTGCTTAGGAGCTTTCTGACATACAGAAGTTTCTAGCTATTATAGAGCCAAATCCATCAATTTTTATTTTATTTTATTTTTTTAATATATTTTATTGATTTTTTACAGAGAGGAAGGGAGACGGATTTTAGAGCTAGAAACATCGATGAGAGAGAAACATCAATCAGCTGCCTCCTGCACACTCCCCACTGGGGATGTGCCCGAAACCAAGGTACATGCCCCTGACCAGAATCGAACCCGGGACCCCTCAATCTGCAGTCCAACGCTCCATGCACTGAGCCAAACCGGCCAGGGCTCCATCAATTTTTAAATTTGTTTCTTGCACTCCTTTTATGTTTGGAAAATTCTTCTATCTCAAAAGCTAAAAAATATTTACCTTTATGGCATCACTTTTTATATTTAACTCCTTGGTCTACCTGGATGTATCTGCTATAAGATATGATGTATTGCAGTTAACTTCATATATCTACTTGTCTTTCACTTCACTGTATATGAGATCTTTGTAAATAATCTTACAAGTACTTTCTGAAACGAGATTGGGCACACACGAGTAAATAAATGAATGAATGAGAGGTAGAAAGACTTTGATTCAGAAAGCCACGGCACTTGTTAATGCAAACTTGAACCACTTGTGATTTTACGCAGCTGAGCAGCAGTGATGGGAGGCAGAGAAGGGAGGTGGAGCTGAGGAACACAGACTGTAGCCAGCATCTTGGCTCTACCATTTCCCTGCTGTGCAACCTTAAGCAAAGTGCTTCTCTTCTCTAAGCTTCAGACTTATCTGCAAGAACAAGGACAACAGTGCCCACTCCACAGGTTACTTGTGAGGATTAAGCGAGACCATCGTAATGCCACCATCAGAGTAAACGCCACTGCTAGTGGTTTCCCCGGAGCTTTCTAACCCATCTCCCTGACCCCTCCCCCATTCCATCTATGCTTCTCAATGCCAACAAAGCCACCTTCTAAATGCAATCTGCCCTGCGTCATTCCTCTGCTTAGAAATGTGGATGAACACCCTCACGACATGACCCATAAAAGAAGTTTCAAACACCTCAGCAAGATACGCGAGGCCTTTGAGACCTGGCTCTGGCTTCATTAACCTCAGTCAGTCACAGCCTCATGTCACCTGTGCTCATTAATAAGACCATGCAACACCCCCCCCCCCCCCCCCATTAGAGACCTAGTGCTTTCATCCTGCAACACCTTAGCTCATTCAGGACCCACTGTAGGGAGCCATTTATCAAGGTTCAGCTCCAGGGCCACTTCCTGAGCAGAGCTCTCTCTGAACTCAGGCTGACCGGTGTCCCTTCAACAAGCACCAGTGCCATCAGACTTGGTAATGCCTGTGGTACTTACACACAGGTGTGCAGGCAGAGCTGATGCCTGAGCCACTTATCTGTCCAACTGCCTGAGGGCAGGGCCTTTGAGGACTGGGCGTCTCCCACACCCTGTGTGGCCAGATCTGGGACAGGACCAGCTCACAGGAGGGTTTCGAGAATGTCAGCTCAAGGAAAGATCAACTTCAGAACATGCCCAAGTGCTCCTTACACTGGAATGTGTATCTTGAGTTATATGTCTACTCTTCCATCAGGTGGAAAGCAGAAATGAACATAATCCGATATGGGGAAAGGTTACTTACCCTTCATTTCTGGCCCATAACAAGTTAGGGCCTAAGACAATGGCAATGTTGCTGGGAGTCATTTTATTGATGTCACTGGTCTGAGCAAGCTTTGCGAGGAACTTGATTAAATACCTGTGGTACAAAAGATAAGGGGAAAGCACCAACTCTGAAAAGGTTGCAGAAATAGCATCTTCCTGCCCACGCGCCCAGGCCCAGAGTGCTCAGGTGCAGCTAACTCAGACTCTAGCTCAGGTTAAACACTTTACAGATTTCCTGTGTTCCACGTTTCAGAGGACGGACACACTTAGGGCTTGGAAGTGGAAAACAGCTCAGAGGTCAACCTCAGTGATTCAACCTCTACTTGCTGTGTATTTCTAATCCATTTCTCCTTTAGGCACTGTCTACTCTGCCCCTGAGTAAGTTACAGTGGGAGTCACAGGGGCTCAATATACACGAACACAGTAACAACAGACTCAGTAAAACAAAACAGGAGCACATACACACACAGGGAGACAGAAATGTGGGTGTTCTGCTTAAAGGGAACTGTGTGAAAATGCCTCATGCTGTAATTAGAAAAAATACCCAGTTTACCACATAAATGTATTCTCTCGCACTATAAAAAATGAAGAACCCAACTACTTATCAATAGAGGGCTAATTAAATAAATAACAATAGATTCACACAGCGGAATACTATGCAGCCATGAAAAATGACCAGGTGCTGATGTGGAAAAATCCCCAAGATGCATATTAAGCAAAAAGGGCAAGGGAGAAAATGATACGTAGAGTATATGCTACCACTCGGTTTTGGAAAACAGTAGGGGCGGCGAGAGAAGGAAATGTGTGCATGGATGCACGCATGTATCTGCTGGCACAGGCACTGGCTCTGAGAGGCTCCAAGTGCTGTGTCTCAGGAGGGGAACGAGGTGGCTGAGGGACAGGAGCAAAGAGGACTTTTCACTGTACACTTTCTGAATTCTGAGCCATGGAAAGGTGCTCCCTATGCAAAAGACAACTGGTAAACATTATAAAGAGGAAAACAAAATGGAAGGCCAGATCCCAAAGTACCAAGCACCGGGACGGACTCGGAACCGGGCAAGAGCACCCGCAATGCCACGCTAGATGTGCCTGCGAGCCAGCGAGGCCCGTCACAAGCACCTCGGGTACGGAGAGGGCGTTTCCTTAGCTCAGCCACGGACCCCAGGACTGAGGAACACATCAGGTAACGTGCCAGGCATTTCACCAGGAAAGTCTGTGCCATTTTGGACCAAGTCCCCTTACAAAATATTCTTTGATTTTAAACAACTTCATTGCCAACGGCCACCCTTTTTCCTTCTCTCTCCCCTTCTTCGAAGCCACATTTTAAGTGAGATGGAAAATAGAGGTTAAACTCCAGAACTTTATCCTATGGTAAATTTTCTTAGAAACAGAGTTATTCCATAAAATAACATACAATGTCCATTTCTTAAAATTTTACTTAGGATGATTTATGCTCTATTTAAAACTATGTAGCATATATGGAGGATATTACGGAAAGTACAACTATTGGTTAATTTTTACCCTTTATCTACTAGGCAATTTAGACTTCAAATCCTACACACAGTCAACTGAACCTTCCACAAGACTTTTGTCCTCGGTGACTTGCGGGGTGAAATGACCGGGCAGCTTACCCATGAACGCCGATGTGCTGCAGAAAGGCCACAGTACACATGTAGGTTCCCTTCCTCCCAGCACCCCCAGGGACGCCCCGCACTCTGGGTGTGCCAGCATGCTTGCATTAAACAGCCTCTCTGCTGGGATGAACAGATTTTCATGTCGAGTCACTGTAGTTTGGTGGCTTTATTTACAGAATGTCAATCATACATACCTAAAGTTAACGAAATTTTGTGGTGGCAACTTCTGACATGTTCTCCATAAATCTTGAAGTTTTTTGTCTTGATCCTGCACACTAAGAAAAAATGTTATCCATAACCACTTATGAAAAGTCATATAGTAACCCTGGCCATATGCTACAAACAGTGATGCCTCCACTGACGGAGAGCAAACAGATTTGGAGTCAAATACCAACAAACGACTGAACTGAGCAGTTCACTGACCTCACCAAGACTCAATCTCCTAATGTGCAAAGCTGAGTAAGGCTGGTCCTGCCGCGTGATGGGAGTTTCAGGGGTACAACCATGAGCATCCCCTAGACCAGTCAATGCCTGGCACACCGGAGACAGGGCACCACTGAGAATTCTCTAGAAAATGTGTCTGCCCAGGCAGGGTGTCATGGAGCCCAGATCCCTTGTCCTAAACACAGCAGCCCGCTTCTGCTCTGCAGGCTCAATGTGCAAACTTTCAGACACAAAAGGGCCAGCCCGCAGCCCACAGGGCAGAGTCCACTCCGGCCACCAGTGGGAGACAGTGTCCGAAGTTATCAATATGTCCTCCACCGCCAAGCCAGTCTGGAGAGTTATGGGCAGAGTTAAGTGAAGTTATACTCAAGGCCAGGTGATGTGTCACTGGGGTGGACCGGTGGCCTGCACTGATCATTCTCAGGCACAGAACCAACACACCAAAAGACAGACACCTTCTTTAAAAGCACATTTCCTCACAGGGACGAGTGTGAGAGTCTCAGAACAGAGAACAGTCACGGTTTAGGGGGTCAGGCAGGTGACCCCGTAAAAGAAAGCCCAGAGCTCTCCCCTGCCTGGCAGTGTCAGGCTCCACTACCCAGTCCCACAAACAGGATGTTCACATCAGGCTGAGCCCCAGGCGGGCTCCAGGGAGACAACCACGACTAGGAACTTGCTCTGACTTTAAAATCCTCACCGTCTACAGGGACAAAGTCTCACTCCACAGAGACAGAGGGAAAAAGCTCCACTGCAAATCCCTGGTGAAAGAGACAAGGGATGGTCTCACATCCCCTGAACTATAACTGATCAGAGCAAATGGCTTATTTCTAAGGGAGCGGGTGACAGTGTCTGAGGACGGGATAGAGGGGAAGTCTGTTCTCCTTCCTTCAGGGATGAGGAATTAGGCACCTTTAAGAGGAGGGACGAGACTAGGAGGCAGGCTGGCCAGCAGTGAGAAGGCTCTAGGACTTTTCAAACAATTCTGCTCTGCTTAAAACCAACTACTCCTCGACAGGTGATGCTGGGGATGGAGGGAGGAGACAAAGATGGGAGCACAGTCTCTGTGTCACACAGGTCTGGGTCTGAATCCCAGCTCTGCCCACTACTTGCTACTGTTTGAGACTTCCTAAACTTCAGTTTCCTCCTCAGTGAAACGAGCATGGTAACATCTGCTGTTAAGTTATTAGCTACGGATCACAGGAGGCGATAGGTGTTAGATCAGTACAGTACTCAGACATAGCACATGCCCAGGAAGCATGAACTTTTATGACCAATTATGTCCAATGTCAACGTGACATTATGCACAGCTGAGTTCCCATGCAGCTCAACAGGCACTGGCCGGTACAACACGTATCCCCAGTGACAGGACTTTCTTCAATATGAAAGGGGCTTTGACCAGACAACCCATAATGTGGGAACCACTGTACGTCTTCATCCACTAAATGACACATTTACGTCAATGCCTAAGTGGTGACCTTCCCACATAAGAATCACAATACGCAGTATTTTCATCTTAACCTTCAGAACTGAGGCACAGACTATTTAACAACTATGCTATGGTAATGTTCTTTTCTCACCCAGGAGAGTAAGACAATTTACAAATGGGACACAACAGTGCTTCCCTTCCTTTAACTTTTGAAACTCAGTGCTCTCTGAACTTACCTGGCAACTTGCGTCCATTCTTCATACAGCTGGAAGGTCATCAGCGGCTCGGGCAGCTCCCGCAGGTAGGATTTCAAAGCACCTGGAGGCAGGAGCACTCTCTTTGAGGATACAAAGGGGAGCTGGGCTCTCAGACATATTACTTTGCAAAATGAAATGATCTCAACTGCAATTTTCCAACTATATAGAACAAATTATGACTTGGTGGGAACGGTTAAAGAATAAAATGCCCCTAAAACAATTTCTGTCCCTTGCCACATACAGGGTGGGGCAAAGTAGGTATACAGTCGTTCATATGGAAAATAATACAATAATTAAGAAACATTATACAATAAACTGTGGTGTTTCGCATACTCACATCTGTAAACCTACTTTTGCCTCCCCTGTATATTGAGACCAATGAAAATCAACTCAGCTTCTGAGTCACCATGTTAACAGACAGCACTTCCCCAGGCTGAGCACCATGTGGAGGTGAGAGAAGGGGAGAAAATACAAGCACGCCTCCAAAGACTTGGGTTATAAGCCACCTTCACCTTTACGTGATAACCAGGAAAAAAACCCACAGGAATAGAAAAGGTGTGAGTGTGTATCTACTCTTTCCCTTTTGTTGCTTAAGCCTAGAAGGAGCCATTTCACTTAAAACTAAAATCAACACTGGTACCTGGGTGATCTGAGACTCACCCACCACGGGAGGGCACTCCTTGGAGCTCACCTGCTACAGCATGGGGGTCTGAATAAAACTCATCCAGGTGAGAAGTAGAACAGTCTAAGGCAGCTTTCAGTTTCTTTAATCTGGAGGCCCCAGCCGCAATTCGGAAAAGGCCCTAAAGACAATGCAAAGCCATTAGCATCAAGTTCAAGTTGGGAGCCCGGCACTGAGCAGCAGTAAGACCCTGATGGAGGACCTCCAGCCCCACGGCCAGCACATGCCGCCTGCAGGCGGGGTCACACTGCCAACCTAGTAGTCCTTGCCCTGCCCCATTGCTAAAATACCGGTGCCCATTAGAAATCTATTTAAAAACAATGTACCATACTTCCACAAGGGTGATGCTATAGATTTTTTAAACTTAGAAATCTTTTTTAAAATGGACGCCTCGGGAAAAATTGTAAGACTAAACTGCTAGCCTCTTTCACTGCCCTACATATACGTAAGAGAGGAAAACCCACGAAGGGTCAACAAGTGAACTACGAAGACACTGGGCCAGGAACCTAGTCCAGGTTTCTCAACCGCAGTGGCACTGACCTTCGGGCCAGAGGAGTCTGTGCTGTAGGCTGTCCTGTGCTTTGTAGGATGGCTAGCAACGCCCTGGTCTCTACTCTCTGAAGACAAAGCCAACTCTCCTCACCCCGCCCCCCGACAATTGAGTACCACACAAATGTAAGACTTCCTACACAAGCGGAAGCTCATGGAGCTCTGGTCCCTCAGTGAGCATGCCACTCATTCCCATGAAGCACAGCCAGCGTGCCGCATGGGACTATCAGAGTGGGCGCAGGGAGGGGCAGCACAGGGTGTGCTGGGGAACCGCAGCCCATTCGGGTGCTGTGCTGGGGTCACAGGGAGAAAAGTGGGGGCCCGCCCTGCTGCACATCCCGACGGGACTGTGTGGCCAGGGCAGTGCAGCCCAGAGCCCGGCCGTGCCCTCACCTCCTCCTTCATGCCCGTCTCCAGCAGCAGCATCACACAGGCTTCGATGGGCAGCGCGATCTCTCGGCCACTCCGCTTCAGGTGTTCCTCCAACGGAGTCCCGAAGGCTGGCTTCTCCGCCCACTTATCTAGAGCAGCAAACCGTCAGTAAGATCCGACAACCCTGCGGCATCAACGTGCTGCCCCCAGGCTACCACAGGACTGGACATGGCCAGTGTGACCTCGGATGCAGAACCAGGACGGGCAGTGCTTCCCACTGCTGACCGCAGGCCCACAGCAGCGAGGCTGGAAGCCGTGCTGACAGCACACAGGCAACTGTTTATTTTCAGGTCACAGGTTCTGCTGGGACCACAAAGAGTTAAGGCAGTGTGGCAGAAACACATCCGGTAGAGTGGGAGAACAGAAACAAGACTCCAGGAAGGGCTGCAGGGAGCCAGGCGGGCAGCAAGGGGCTGGTCTGGCCTGTGGGACCTAGCGCTGTCTGAGGCGGGACCTAGTGCTGCCTGAGGCGGGACCTAGCGCTGCCTGAGGCGCGGAGGGAACCAGCTGGCAGAAACGCTCCAATGAGGAGCACTTAGCTCTTCCCAGCGACAGGAAGGGCTTCCGTCCTCCTCCCACCATCAGTGGGCATTCGCCCTGCAGCCACTTTGCTGTTCGCATGTAGGATGGAACAGTGTGCTGTGTCCCTGGCGCTTACCCACATGTAAGAGCAGGTGCAGAGGCCACTGCCTGAGCCGCACATCGGGGAAGAAGTGAAAAACCCCACAAGTCCATGGAGAAAGGTGGGCAGAGGCTGAGGAACAAGGTGATGGAGGGGGCAGGGGACAAAATCAGAGAGCAGGCCACTCTCAGAAGTGTCAGGAACCCCCTATCTCTGGTCCAGTCCGGTGAGTGGAATTACTAACAAAAAGAGCAGCCAGGGGCCTGGCCCATCTCAGGCACAGAGCTCTGTGACGGCCCCTCAGAGGCCAGATCTTACTGGGACTGCTTTGTCCTTTTTATCTAAAGCAATGATCCTTAATGTGGGCAGAACACAGCCACTGACCCTTCTGGGGGGAAACAGCAGAACCACCAGGGAGGCTGGGCCAAGGCACCTGTCACCCGAGCCCTGCAGGAACTTTCTAGTAAACACTGTGTCCTAACCCCCTGCCTGCTGAAATGTGAGAACCACTGATCTAGAAATAGCTCCTGGAGCAAGCTCCACCAAGGTTGCTGGCCTCTCAAACAACACACCTACTATGTGCCCAGCGCTGCACAGCACCCGAGCTCAGAGCCCCCCTCAGTGTGAGAGCAGTCTAATTGTGAAGAAAGTACAGGACACACATGTGAACACACACCAGCAACGAACAAGACAAGACACGTTTGCTGCATCAGGGCAGAAAGACGGCAGACAAGGGGCACAAGCGTGGTCTCTATGGGGCCAGGCGGGCCCCGCCCCGTTGGTGCTCAATGAGGGAGGGAGCACAGGGTCTCCCGAAAGGCCGCAGCTGCCCTCGGAGCCACCCCATGCTGCACGCAACAAGCAGACCCTGGGTCACCAGACCTTCTGAACTTCCAAGGGAAGCCAGATTGGGATCGGTAGGGAAAGAGTCTGGTTTTAAATGAAGTAGTTTAAAAATGTTTAATGAGATATGGCAGTTTGCAACTTCTGGTGTAGACCACACAGTGAGAGCAATTCCGAGACAGGATCGCTGCTGGATTCTGCTGTGGGAGAAGGCGTCTCGAGGAAGAGCTTAGAAGACAAACAAGAAGTAAATGAACCGGGAAGACGGACTGAGGAAAGACCAGGAGCATGGGAATTCACATGCCACCCCACAGCAGGCCCCGCAGAGCGAAATGGGCAGAACCGACCGCGGGACGAGCAGGGAAGGAGGAGCTGCTCCCACAGTTCAAGCAAGACGGCCTGCAGAAGACAGCTGGTGAGAGGGAGCGCAAGACAGCCAGTGGTCAGGGACTGCCGCGCAGGAGCTGTGAGGACTGAGCCGCAGGCGAGAGTGGAGGTGGTCAGAATGGGGGGGGTGCAAGGGGAAAGGGGTGAAGGAGGGCTGGAGGGAGGGAGAGAAGAACTCAAGAGCAAGGACCAGGCCCTGGAAAAGGGGGTGGGGGCAGAAATGGAGAAAATATAGCCCTAAGAGTAAAAGAAAGCAATCGAGTGAAATGAGGGAAAACTTCAACAAGGAAGAAATGGCCCAAGTCACATCAAGCGCCAGGACATGACAATTAAGAGGTCACTGCTCCTTCGGAATTAGTGTTTTCTGTGTTTTTGTTATTGTGTTTTAAAAATATATTCTTACTGATTTCAGAGGAAGGGAGAGGGAAATAGAAACATCAATGATGAGAAAGAATCATTGATTGGCTGCCTCCTGCATGCTGCCTACTGGGGATTGAGCCCACAACCGGGCATGTGCCCTTGACCGGAATCGAACCCAGGACACTTCAGTCCGCAGGCCAACGCTCTATCCACTGAGCCAAACCAGTTAGGGCTATTGTTTTTTTAACTAACAGAGTGATTAGGAGTAGGAACCAGACTGCAGTGTTTGGGAGTGGGAAGGAGGTAAGAAGATGCAGTGGCAGGTGGAGATGAGTCACTCACTCCAAGATCCCACCAGTAGAGGAAGGAGAAGGTTAAAGGGGACACTAACCAAAGGCCAGCTGACCGTGAGTGTGAGATCGGGGCACACAGGGGCATGGGGCAGTGGAGTCGAGTTTTTTTCCCTACCTGAGGATACTCTGAGTCTTTCTGAAAACAGAGAAGAAGAAAAAGGAAGAGGGAGACAGGCTAAGATGAGAGGCAGATACGAGGACAGGCAGAGGTGGAAGGGGCTGAATCAGGCTGAGGTGGAGGCAACCTCAGGGAGAGAAAAGATCACATTCCCGTCACCAGCTGTGCCCCCACCAGCATCCCTTATTCCACCTCCCCCTGCCCCTCCCCCCTCCTCCTCCTGTGACTTTCTGACATACTTCTCTAGAGAAATAGGCTTGGGAGAAAAATAGAATGAAAGGGGGGAAAAAAGGACTGCTAAATAAATCTTTTCTTTTTGTGCTTTTTTTTTTTTAATATATTTTATTGATTTTTTACAGAGAGGAAGGGAGAGAGATAGATAGTTAGAAACATCGATGAGAGAGAAACATCGATCAGCTGCTTCTTGCACATCTCCTACTGGGGATGTGCCCGCAACCCAGGTACATGCCCTTGACCGGAATCGAACCTGGGACCTTTCAGTCCGCAGGCCGACGCTCTATCCACTGAGCCAAACCGGTTTCGGCTCTTTTTGTGCTTGTTAATCAACTCTTCCAACAAGATGTTTGCTACTTGGTCCTCTGCAGCCCTGCACGCAGTAGGCGTCCTATGAACACACACTCTCTGTGCTCTGCCCATGCTGTGCGAGGCTGAATGCTCGCCGCAGCTTCTTTGCTCTGTACTGTGGCTCCCGCCCATCAGGCGGGAACTAGGAAATGGGACCCCAGAAGAGCAAGGGCAGCTCATCCAGTGAAGGGCCAGCCAAGCAGTCACAGGCACCGAGATGGCTAAAGGTCGGACTCGGCGGTCATCAGGACGCAGAACTGCCCAATTCCTGTCTAGAAACTTGCAGCCACAAAGCCCAACCTGCTGGGCCCCCTAACATTGAGTGAAGTGGCACTCTTGAGGGTGCTGAGTGTGTGCACACCTGCAGCACACACCCTACCCACACACTTGCTCACTCTTTCTTTCTTTTTTTTTTAATATATATTTTATTGATTTTTTACAGAGAGGAAGGGAGAGAGATAGAGAGTTAGAAACATCGATGAGAGAGAAACATCGATCAGCTGCCTCTTGCACACCCCCTACTGGGGATGTGCCCGAAACCAAGGTACATGCCCTTGACCGGAATCGAACCCGGGACCCTTGAGTCCGCAGGCCGACACTCTATCCACTGAGCTAAACCGGTCAGGGCTTGCTCACTCTTTCATCATCACAGTGACTACACCCAGCACCTGGCTTCCTCCTCTCCGCTCCAGACCACTGGTTGTGCAGGGAGAACCTAAGCTCCAAGTGTCAGGTCAAACAGTAGAGTAGGACCAGGCGCTGCACTTCTGCCTCAGCCATGTCCTCTCATCTCTGCTAGCAAGTGCTGATGGCAAGTCAGAGAGAATTAGAACCAAAAGCTTCATGTTCAGTAAACAACCAAACTAAACATCCACTCATCATGGTGGGTAGAATCTGCCATACGCTTGGAAGGGCTGGTGAGCACCAGAGCCCGTGACCAGACACGGAGGAGGGCTCAACGGCGCAGCCGCCGTCTTACTGCTCAGTCATCAAAAAAGTGCCCGATGATGGAGCACCACGGACTGGCTTCTAGAATTCCCTTTGCAAATTCCAAACCATTTTCCCTAGGATGTATGCTCATGGAGTCACAGGGTCAGAATCAAGCCCATGGGAGTAATCGCCGAACTGGGAAAAGATCGTCAGAGGCTAGAATGTGTCAAGCCTAGATAGAAGAGAAAACCACCAGGAACTCCCCCTCCCCCAAAGAGTCCAGTTCTCGCTTCAACTGAAGATCCCAGAAGACGTTTAAATGTCCCATTAGCATGTTAATTGGGGTTAGGAGAAATTAGAGAATGCAGCCCGGAAAGACGAAACTGTGCTGGGCACCGGGAGCTCCGGGCCAGGCTGCACCCACAGGGAAGGCATGCAGAGGGCTGGGGCAGGGGCAGAGGAGAGGCGCAGAGGAGGCAGCAGCCAGCACGCAGGTTACGTTACCTTGATGGGCTTGCATTTCGGGAAGGGCCTTTTCTAAGACTGCTAATGCTTTTCTATGGTAATCTGCTTGGGCTTCTAATAACTGAGAACAGACCCACATTCAAAAACAAAAGTCATGTTAGCAATGGATGGACACACACACAATGGCTGAGCAAAACTAAAAATAAAATCTTTTGCAAAAAAACCTAAAATGACTCAGTTTTTACAACACTACCATTCTGTCAGGGCCAAGGGCTTACCGTGACAAAGAACTTGCTGTATTCCCCCTCTTTGGCCATGAAGCTGTACATATCTGCTGCCAGCTGGTCCTGGTGAGAGAAGACACGTCACTGAGAAACAGCTGTAGGAAATGGCACCTAGAATTAACTTCTGGGAGCTCCTCTCGCAAAACAGGATGGAAACAGCACAGATGGAGCGTCCATCAGCTGATGGACAACCAGATGTGGAGACAAAGAAAAAAAACGAGGAAACTTATGAGGGATGCACATGGAAAGACCTCCACAGTATGTAGTTAATACACTGTTAAGAAGTGAAGAATAGAGCCCTACTTATGGTATGTTATTACTCGGTAAAAAGAAAAAAATGTTATATATTTTTTTGCCATAATTATATAAAAACTAGAGGCCTGGTGCACGAATTCATGCATGGGTGGGGTCCAGCCGGCCCGTCCTGATTGGGCCGATCAGGACAGGCCGGCCAGGGTCAGGGGACGAGGGAGGTTGGCCGGCCAGCCGGCCTTGCCTCCTGGTCAAACTCTCAGTTGAACTCCAGGTCGAGGGGACAATTTGCTTATTAGTCTTTTATTATATAGCGTATCTCTAGAAGAAAAACGAAAATCAGTAACAGTGGTTACCTGTTGGAGGTGGTGAAAATTAGGCAGGAGGAGGAAAAGGGTGGAAGAAAAACTTTAATATACATTATTTTATACTTTTGATATTTTTTAATTAATGTAAATGATTTACACAAAAATTAAACAGGCCTGTCTGGTGTTGCTCAGTGGTTGAGCATCGACCTATGAACCAGGAGGTCATGGGTTTGATTCCTGGTCAGGGCACATGCCTGGGTTGCAAACTTGATCCCCAGTGGGGAGTGTGCAGGAGGTTGCTGATCAATGATTCTCTCTCATTGATATTTCTACCTCTCTCCCTCTCCCTCTTCTCTGTCTAAAATCAATAAAAAAAAGTTTTAAAAAATAAATAAATAAAAGTTAAACAGTTTTTTAAAAAGTGATAGATTAGACGCTAAAAATAGAAAGTAGTACATTAAATATATATGAAGACAATTTTCATATATATATATATATATATATATATGCACATCAGAATTTCATATATATTTAATGTACTACTTTCTATTTTTAGCAACAAGGTGCCTAAAATTCACATGAAGGCTCCTTGTTTATTAAAAAAAAAATCTGAAAATGCTAGTTAGGAGCAATAGACAACTAGGAATTTAACAAAGTAAATTCATGGATCTCCACCAGACCCGCGCCCCCACCCCCCCCAAAAAACACACACACACACACAAAAAAAACCAAAAAACAAAAAGAGAAAAAGAAAAAGAGTAAGGAGCGGGAGGGAAGAAGAGAGGGAGAGAAAAGGAAGGAGGAAGGGAAGATGGATAGATGGAGGGAGGAAAACCCTGACATGCACAGAGCTGAGTGGGAATGACTTGGTGAGTCTGTGCTAATTTTGGTAGCCAAGGTGTTTGAGTCCAGCAGTCATGTGGGACCAGAGGACAGAAAATGAATTCTTGGGCCTGGTGAGGTGAGGAAGTAACTGAGACAGGTGCATGCATGTCACCCATAAAGATAACATTTCTGAAACGACACTCTCAAGAGTGGATTAGGAAAAACTCGCTAAGCAGGCAGAGACATCATAGAATATACCTGTTTGAGATTGGGCTCTGGGTCTGGAACAGTAAAACATCTCCCTGAGATCTCATAAACATAGACCTGCTTTCATGAGGGTCCAGGAATCTTCCAACTAAGAAAGTTGAGTTAAAAATGGCCCATACTAGTAATAAATGCTCTGCAAATCCCCGGGAGCCCCACAGATAAAGTAAGTCCCTCTTAAAATGAGCTTACAATACAAAATTGCAAAACACAGGAGGAAACAATCTACCATAGAGCACACGCGCACCGCTCTCCCAGAGAACTTCTGAAAACAGAATTGCCAGACTGTTAAAATAAGCACACATAAAATAAGTACTGAAGAAGACTGTAGTATAAAAAAGGCAGGCTTGAAGAATGAGAACTTTAGAAGAGAAAAATATACTCAATGAAATTTAAAATTCAATGTGAATTCATTAAACAGCAGATCAAACACAACTAACAAGTCAGTGACACAGAAGAGATCTCAGGGAATTATCCAGAAGTTAGCATAAAGAGAGAAAGAGAATAGTTTCATTGATTGTCACCCCTGAAATCACAAGCCATGGTGTGGAAGTTTAGAGAAGAGACATCAGCCATAGTGTACCAGTTCAGACTCCCCAAACGTCTAACCAAATTTTGTGTAAGAAGTAGCCAACAGCCAAGACCTAGGTTACATCAGATACAGTGAAACTGCTGGGCGGATGACACTGGCATTCTGAACAGGAGTCAGTGTGTGAGGCTACTTTATAAAAGGATTGCTCTGAACATCAACTCTTTAAATGCAAGGCCATGCCGTGACTTTGGGAGTTTAATTCTTACCCACTATATTATTTTTAACAAGTCGTTTTACTACAGTTAACTGATCAAGGTTTGCTATGTTATCACTGGACCCAAATAAGCTGAAATATAACAGACTTAACGTTATCCAGTAGAATAAAGAGGCCTTTTTTGGAAAAAGTTGAATAATAGGAGGAGGAAAAGTCCAAGTCGATCATCCTACAAGTCATCCTAAAGACCTATTTCTTTACCACCTCAAATAACATGTGGAATAAACATCTATTTTCATCGATAAATGCACAGAGAATGAGATCACTTAACCATCTAATCTGAAATTTAATTTATGACATACAAAGTTCTGCTTCTCCCTAATTATAAACCAACTGTCCTAGCAACACTTAAAAAATAATCCTTCCCTTCCCAACGGACATACAATGATGCCTTTACTATAAATTCAATCTTTAAATATGATCACATTCGTTCTAGAAAATCCAATCTATTGTGCATTGTCTTAATCGCTATAACTTTATGTTTTGCTCTCCTTTTTCTTCACATATTCCTTTTAAAAAAATATTTTTATTGCTTTCAGAGAGGAAGGGAGAGGAGATAGAGGTAAAAACATCAATGATGAGAATCACTAATCGGCTGTCTCCTGCACGCCCCCCACTGGGGATTGAGCCCGCAACCCGGGCATGTGCCCTGACCAGGAATCAAAGAGTGACCGCCTGATTCATAGATTGACGCTTACCACCAAACCACACCAGTTGGGCACCTATTCTTTATTTTAAATAAGCTTAGGCATTTTTGTCAAGTTTTAAAAAACGTATTACTTGACTTTTTTTAAGTAATATTTTATTCTGGTTATAAAGTAGAGTCTTAGAAAATAAAGAAAAAAATTAAAACCACCTTTAATGTCATTTAAAGTATTTTGATAGAAATTATGTAAAATATTAAATAATTTGCAACATATGACCTTTCATCCACCATTTGCAAAAACCAAACGATTGATGCAAACACATGTTCTCATACCTTGCACTGTTCTACTTTATTCCCGGCTTCGTCCATCTCTTCCTTCAGGGTGTCTATTTTTGACGGAAGCCCCTGAAAGTTGGTTCCTGAAGATTTGTGAGCCTGGTTCCACCTGCAAAGCACGAGGGTAGTCAGTACCTGAGAACCAGCTTACATACTCAATCTCAGGGACCTCAGGGAGACAGGCTCCTTCCCTAAAACGGATTCTACCTGGGATAGGTGCCAGTACCTAGGACGCCAGCTTCTCTTAAGTTTACCCCCTAGGAATGGAAGAAGGCAAAAGAGCTTCCCCCACACAGGAACTACAGTGCTGGGAGTAGCTGTCTGCTCCCGGCAGGACTGACCACATCTTGTCTCACACAGGCCCCACCGCTGAACCTCAGACCACGAAACCCCTTTGCTAGTGTCTAGTCATGGAATTCTTGCCATGAAACACCCCTGCCCTCCTGCCTTGATCTGGAATGTTCCCTGTACCACTGGGAATGCAATGTACTTGCATTTCTTGAGACCTCTTCCTACTACCATCCTGGGCTGTGATTACTTGCAGCAAGTAAAAGCCAGAACCCCAGTCATGCAGTGCTGTACCTACCATGCCATAGCAATGGAAGCACTTTAAGAACTGAAAACACTTACAAGGAATATTCTGAAGACAAATCTACAGCAAATCTCAAACGTAACGCGGAATATTTCTGTTCCTTTTATAGTAAGTAAAAATGACAAACAAAAAAACAGCATTGTGCTACAGCAATATGGGGGTTCACGGAGTGGGGTAATAACTGAGGAGGACACGTGATGGAGTGGTGCTTCTCCCCGCCTCCCAAGCAAACAGCAATCAGTGGTGCACGTGACAGCCAACGGCAGCTCAGGATCGAGGAAGGGAGCAGTTACAGCTTGCTAAGCTGTGGGGAAAGCACCTGACATGAAGAAACTCAGTCAAGGACAGCTATGTCGCCATGTCTGCCAGACAGAATAACCGTATCTACTTCACAGGACTGCAGTGAGAGGTAAGAGGTAACAAGCAGGTGTAGCAAAGCCAAGTGGTTTTGTAAATAAAGTTTTATTGGAACACAGCCATGCTCATTCATGTACGATTGTCCAGGGCTGCCTCTATGCTACACCAGCAGAGCTGAGCAGTTGCAACAGGAACCATCCGAGTTGCAGAGATGAAAACATTTACTACTTGGCCCTTCACAGAGGTATGTCAACCCGTGTGAGAAAAGGCCTGGTGTGGTGGCTGCCTCCCTACCTCCACCTCTCAGGCCCAAGGAGAAACCCAGGGAGGTCACTGATACAAGCGTGCTCAAGAATGGCACTAAGGCTGTGGCCAGGCCATGAAACAGGAAACTGGTCGTATGACATCAGCCCACAAGCGAGCAGCCCTTAGGGGTCACTTAGTTCGGAGCACGGCGTTCGACTGTGAAGGTGATCATAACCACACAGGGGCTTTGACACACTGGGCCCTTCAGGAGCTGCTAAAATCACAGATCTAATTATTCCCACACTCTACTTTGCCAAGAGCACTGCTCTTGGCACTGCCTGCCACTTTAAGACACTCAAGTTTCTTTTTTCTTTCCTGTCCCTTTTCATTACTGGTGCACTAAGACCAGGCTGGTCTAACACCATCCCTCCTGCCACGGTTGGGAGAATGAGGCCTAACTAAAGGCCGGTGTAAGCATGTCAGGTGGGTGAACCTGCAACAACTTTCAACTGTCCATACAGCATTCTCTCACCCACACTGGGGATGGTGGCTGGGAGGTGACATGATGCCACCTTATTGGTTGCTCTTCTAGCTTTCCTTACCTGGCTCTGACTGAGTCCCAGTCTAACACCAACTTGGCAAGCTGTTTCCTCTGTTTTTGGATGTTGGGAATATCCACCTAGAAAAAAACACACCTCACACCAATTGGGATGAGATTTGGATTTCTGGTTTAACATTTAAAAGTGCAGTATTTATTTACAAACTAGAGGCTCGGTGCACGAAATTCATGCACGAGTAGGGTCCCTAGGCCTGGCCAGCGATCAGGGCCGGCCGGGGCCTCCCTTCCCTGGCTGCCACCCCCTGGTGGTCAGCACATGTCATAGCGAGCAACAGAACTCCCAGTTTCTCTTTGGCAAAGGATTATGAACCATCAATTCACTCCCTGAATTTCCAAAAAGAAGTGCATGTCAAAGGCACTGATTATTGTTAAAGTTGCAGACACAAGAGAACTACTTGCTGCCCAGCCCGCACCAAAGCACCCACCTCTGCTATGCCACACAGGGGGTCCACAATCTCCTTCTCAACAAAGACCTCGTGCTGAGAGAGTTCGAGAGCCAGCTGATTCTCGGCATCTCCACACGTCTCCAGCATCCTCCTAAGAAACAAGATGCCCCAAGAACAAACTCGTGTTCACTGAATCAGGCACCTAGTTAGCACAGCCAGTTCTGCCCTCCATATGACGGGAACACACGATGGCTGCCATGGACACCCCCCACCCATCCACTTTTATTGACCCACCGGGCCTCTGGCTCTTTCTCAAAGCAGTGCCTCTTACCCCAGGAGAGAGTCCTCTAGCTGTGTCGATGCCTCTTGCATGTTCTGAGCGAGAGCTGTCAGAGGGAGCTTTTTCTGGAAGGCAAAAGACAGTGCGTTTTTTCGTTAGCATTGATACCCACTCTAGGTTACCTGCTTCAGATCATTCACTTGTTTCTCCTCCGGACAAACTACACAGGTAGGAGACAGCCTGGCTCTGGTCTCAAAGGTATGAGTGGTATGACTTAAGCTTGGCGTCAGTTTCCCGTGCCTGGACTATAGGGATGAGAATGGGGCAAGGTCCCAGGGCTGAGGCTGCCCTAAGGAGGGATTCAACACCAAGTACTCAGCACGCGTTCAGTCCTCAGTAAATGGCAGCTGCCATGTTGCTGTTGCTGTACTATTATTAATTGATCAAGTGCACACTATGTCCCAGGCACTAGACATACAGTTACTTTGATTATCACAACAAATAAATGCAGTAAGGTTCTCAATTTCAAAAACTTTTGCTAGAACAAGCATTCTTAAACTGGCTGTTAATTTGGCTGTAATAATAAAGATTTAGCTTTAGTTACATGTCTAAAACTATCTAGCCAAATTTCCAAATAAACTTTTTTAGGGTTTTAAGCACAAAGCCTCCTCTTTTCTTATCAGATTTGTTTTTCAGCTGAAAACGGCCATAAGAATCATCCGATTAATGTTCTAATTGCACAGCCAAGGAAGCAGGAGGTGGGGAGTGAGATGGAATGGCCAGGCACCAGGTGAGGGATGGCAGAGCCAGACCCCAGGGCCAGTGGCCTGAGTCCGGGTTTGGATTTTCCACCACTGGCTGATAGCTCATCTCAGAATACGACTAAGAGAGGAGGGGAAAGTAACAAGTGGGGTGGCTACACCACTGTAATCTGCTCACAGAAGGTACTGCCCCGTTGCAGGGCTCCACGTCCCTCTGCCTTTCCATTAGAAAGGGCACGCACAGCAGACCAGGCTCCCCTCACTAGGGCACTGTGGCTTGACCTCAGCATGTCCCTCTCTTTCCTGCCTTCACAGGGCTCCACCCGACACACTCACACCGTATTTGCTTGTATTGTACAGAGTCTCTCTGGGAGGCTGTATACGGAATACTGGTGGCTCTAGAGAGGGAATGGTACTAGGAAAACAGGCTGGGAAGGTCTCACTGTATCTTCTTGGGTATATTCTAGATTTTGACCATGTAAATGGATAGCCTGTTGAAATGTAAAAGTAACCACAAGTACGTTTATCCCTCTGCCTTCCTCCCAAGTTATTTTCAAACAAGTAGTAGGCTTCGCCTGCCCTACTGCTGTCTCCACACTTCTAGACTAGGAAGACCCCTGAAAATGGGGAGCCTGCTTTATCTCAACAGAGGAAAAGTTGCACATTTCAGTCCTGCTGCCTTCCAAGGGCATTTCACACAGGTAACCGTGATGATCAAGAGAAACACACTTGGTGCAGCCCCGGAGCTCTCGGGCCTTTGGGGGAGGTCATAAAGAGGAGTCTGTTTGTTGAGCATCACCCTAGCTCTCAGTGCCAACAGCCTGTGGCTCCCCTGCCGACCCCAAAGCCACAACAACCCTGTCTCCTGATGTGCAAGCATTAGGACATTCTGCTTATTTGACACATGAGCTCATTGATGAAGATGCGGTCCACCAACATCTAACTCCTCCATGGAGAGGTGAGGCCTAGGGCTTCAGTGAAAAAGCCTCACGTCGTGATCTATAAAAGGCATGCCAACTGCACAAAGAGAAGCAATTCCAGATCGATACGACCCACAATATAAGCTCTGCCGTGTCAATGGCTCGGGCTGAGGCCACTGCCCTGTCTCCCCTCAATTCTTTCCTCTTCACATGTGTAGGAGTTACTGGTGGGGCTTGTGGGATTTCCTCCCGTCTCTCCTAGAGACTGCTGTGACTTTCTCCCTATTATATGACCTCTTCTGGTCACCCCTCTTCTATCATTTCCATGGTGACTCCTCTTCCCACATGCAGAGTGAAGACTTCCTCAGAGGCCAGTCTCGGGCACTTTTGTTTGAGATTGGGAAAGGAAGCTTAAAGCATTAGGTTTTAAAAATGAGGGCCAGGCACCCTTGCCCCTGCTCCCTGGAATATGCCCATCACCTGCCATTCATTTCCCTTCTGTAAAGCCAGGATACCACCTCCTCCAGGAAGCCCACCTGACTACCCCTCTCCTCCTCTGGTGCCCATTCTTGGGCCTCCCATAATACCCTGTGCATATTTTATTTAGCATGTTGCTTTATAGTCATCCATTTGTGTGTATCTCCCCCACTAGGCTGTGGGCACCTTCAGGGTGGAGATGGCCTGTTACTCATCCAGCATTTGCACGTGGTATGTCTTGTTCCTTCTGTGTCTGCTTTGAGGCACAGCCCTGCTGTCACATATACTCATTAGACACAAATAAACATTTATCAAACACCGAACTGTGTGGACAATGCATACAGCATGAAGGAAAGGAAACAGAGACAATGGGACTGATAAGGGGAAATTCAATCCGATTAGCAAGGGCGTAAGTCATGCTAAAAGCTTAGACCTTGCCGAAACCGGTTTGGCTCAGTGGATAGAGCGTTGGCCTGCGGACTGAAGGGTCCCAGGTTTGATTCCGGTCAAGGGCATGTACCCTGGTTGTGGGCACATCCCCAGTAGGAGATGTGCAGGAGGCAGCTGATCGATGTTTCTCTCTCATCGATGTTTCTAACTCTCTATCCATCTCCCTTCCTCTCTGTTAAAAATCAATAAAATATATTTAAAAAAAAAAAAAAGCTTAGACCTTAACCCGCAAAGGCAGCATGTCCCTGACAGGCGCTGCTGGCACTGGGGCACCTTCAAGTGTAGAACTATCCCTTCAGACACTGCAGATGTTGGGCGCTTTGGTTGCCTACCCTCCAAATGCCGGTAGTGTACCTCAGTCCCTATGGCAACCAAAAATGTTTCTACACATTTCCAAATATCCCAGGAGTGTAGTCTGGTCCCTGTGGAGAACAACTAAATGAAGTTTTTTGTTGTTGTTTGTGTTTTTTTTTTTTGTCTCTCTGTTTTAAGGCAGGAGGATGACAGGGTTAATCTGTATTTCAGGAAAACAACTCTGGTGACCAGGTTGAAGACAGCCTGGAAAAGAGGGTGATCAGGACAGGCAATGCCACTCCGGAGGTGCCTGTGGCAGTCCAGGTCTCGCCTGGGAGCCAAGTGGCGGAGTGGGAGGAGAGGGGAGGGGAGGAAGTCAAACAACACTCACAGAGAATCACAAGATATGCTCACTGAGCCGCTCCAGGACACTGAGGGCAAACTGAAAGGGACGTAAGATAACCCCGCAGTTTCTAGCTTGCGGAACCGGGGCTAGAATTTGAGTCAGCACAGAACTGGTTATGCATGCCAGAACAGACAGCGAGGGGAGGGAGCTTTCTACTTGGTTGAAAATGGTTTAGAAGTCCCTGTATACAGACATCAGTTAGAAGCCATGAGACTAGAGGAAGTGGTCCAAAGCACGTGACTGTGAGACTGAGAAGGACAGACCTCAGAAAACAGTATTAAAGGGGCAAACAGAGCAGAAGTCGTGGCAAGAGAAGGAGGAGTGGCAGGGGCTGATTCCGAAGAATGAGACCTGAGGCAGGCACTCCTGGGATTGCAGGTGTTTGCAAACTTCCACTCCTTGACATACACACTGCAGAGTGCTTGGTGCTATGCACGCGAGGAATGACCCAGTTGTCAAAATGCCCCATAAACGTCTGTAGGTAATGTAAAAGAAAACGGCACAGGTCACCTGCGTTCCAGCTCTTCCTTTTGAGACACCGGGTGACAAACAAAACAACAGCAAAAAGAAGGTTTCTCACCCCATCAAGACAACCACTGGAAGCCCTGGCCAATGTGGCTCAGTTGGTTGGACATTGTCTGGTGCACTGAGAGATTGCCGGTTTGATTCCCAGTCAGGGCACAAGCCTGGGTTGTGAGCTCAATCCCCAATAGAGGGTGTGCAGAAGGCAGCCAATTGATGTTTCTCTCTCTCTCTCTCTCTCTCTCTCTCAAATCAATAAAAAAACATATTTTTTTAAAAAAAAGACAACTACAGTAAAGAGATGCTTTCTACTCCAGGTGGACACACACAGGAGAGCGAACCCAGGGAAGCAGCAGACAGCCAACCTGCAACTAGGAGGGGTGTCCACTAGGGGTCAAGTGGACACTGAAGGGAGAAATGAGAGAAGGAAAGACACTGGGCTTGTGGCTTCATCACTGAAATGCTAGCTCGGAAGCCAATAAACTCTACTTTCTAAGTGAATTTCAGACAAGCCTTCAGCTTTTGCCATTAAAAGATTCCTAACTGACAAGTCCATTCTCTAATCCATGACAAATGGCTCCAGTCAAAAGCACTGGAGTGGGCAGGGCTTTCAGCCTCAATGATATCCTAAGCTCAAAAGAATGTTGTGGGCGGGCAGGTGTTGTGAGCATGGATGTGAGATAAGGTACAAATCTGCAGGCAAAGCTGATGTTGCCTGGGGAATCCAGCCAGTCAAAGGAGAAAGGTCCTCAAAGAGACAAGAACTGAGAGCGGAGTCGCATCTGCTACTCACGTGTCTCTTGTCGGCGTCCGTGCCATGCTGGCCCTGGAAGCACGCCGTCAGGCGCTTGTGAGAGTGGTGGCACATTGACCGCACCGCATCCAGGCGCCGTTCGATCTGGCAAAACAGAGACAAATGGGCCATGTGCAGGACTGAAGAACAAACTCAGCCTCTTCCTTATGTGGCGCCTGCACTAGGCAGGGAAGCACCCAGCAGTCAGATTTGTTGGCTCCTGGTAAAGATGAGAATGGTTCCTGTCCACTGACATCAGTAACTGTGGGACGTGGGGAACTGTCCTGTGAATGACAGGATGTGTGGCATCATCTCTGGCCTCTATGTACTGGATGTCAGTAGTTGTGACAACCAAAACTGTCTCCAGAAAATGTCCAATAACCCCTCAGAGAACAAAGTCACCTCAGTGAGACCCACTGACCTCCCTCACTCTGAGGGCTTTAGATCCCCGAGATGCTGAGTCTAAACCTGCCACAGAAAGAGCAGTGGCAGTGACGTCACACGCCACAGCACCAGGAATGGGCCAGGTCCAACCTCCAGCGCAGACCAGGCCCACTGCGGGGAGGGAGAAGCCGCAGGGCCCTCAGCAGCTCTCCTGCACATGGCAATGTGGCCACCCACACAGCAAGCAGAAGAGACACAGCAACTGACCACACTTTAACTTCAGGATCCATGTTTTCAAAACTATTCCTTATTGTGCGTGGGGTGGGTTTTTGTCTTTGTTTTTGAAATAAGCCTCTAAAGCAGAATGGCAGCCAGTAGTAAGAAACACTGACTTAAGGGACCCCCGCATCATGATTCGCTTCCCAAAATATTACTGCTGGGATATGGCCATTTATGGCAAAGGAGCTGCTTTTTACAGGAAGGAATGCCAAAAATGTGTATTCTGATGACTCACTAAGAATGAACAGGCCCTTAGGGATGCTTTCTATTTTAAAGAAAAATCAACAAATTCAAAGCAGAATACACTTTTGCCCCAAACATTTTACCCAATGAGGAGGCTCTGTGCCTCTTTCTCTAAGGTCCTCATGCACAGAGCAGCTTTCGTCTAGAGGCAAGCCCGGTGGGTCACCAGGGCCCCGGTCTGGCAGGCAAGTTTATATTTAGCAGCAGATGCCGCATCAGCTTCCCCAAAGCTTACAAATGGCCAGATTTTAAAACAGAAAACTAATACACACGCTTCACTTGCCACAAAAGCCTGGGGGAAACCCCCCAAAAAACTCCATTTCATTCTGACTCCCATTTGCACTAGAATGTACAGTCGGCAGGGACAAGGCTGTGGCCTGTTCTGCTCACACCATATCCCAAGTACGTGGAGCGCGTCTGGCACACAAATGGAAGGTGCTCACTCACTATCCGTTGAACGGACACGTATCTATTGAGTCCCTGTGCAGGGCATTAGAAAAAGAGCAGTACATACATGGTGGCTCCTGCCTCCTGGGAATCACAGTTGCCACAGGAAACAACATGCAAGCTAAATAAACAGACAGCCTCTTAAACAGCTCTCACGGAGACCCAAGAAAGGATGCAGGGCAGCGATTTTCAACCGGTGTGCCACGGCAAGAATTTTTCAAACATGCAATACCAGGAGTCCTGACCTCTTTTCCCTTAAATCGTCAATGAAAAAAATGACAACAGCCATCCAGTGTGAATGAATCAAAGGTATACCTATTTTTTGTCAGATGGGCAAAAAATGTAATTTTTTTTTTTTGGTGTGCCGCATGACTGTAATTAGTTTATGTGTGCCATGACATGAAAAAGGCTGAAAATTGCTGACGTAGGGGGACACAGAGCAAGTTAAGGGAAATTTCACACCAGAAACAAAATCATCTCTGGCCTGCAACAGTGGGAACAAAACAACACATCACCCTTCAGCAGGGCCACGTGCCGGGCTCCGCGCTCCACCCCATGCTCTCCCAGGGTTAACTATGAGACGGATACAGCGATCACCCGCCTTTCAGAGAACTGGAAACTGAGGCATGGGGTGGTTAAGTAAATCCCCGAGGCCGCAGAGATAGGCAGGGGCAAAGCTGGAGTTCGAATCCAAGTAGCTGGGCACCAGACTCCACACCTTTAAGCACTACTCTCCCTCTCTACACTCAAAAACAACAGAAATCAAAAAACATCTGCAGCAACGATGGCGGACAAGGTTATCTGTGTCAAAGTAAGGAGTTCCTAGAAACTGGCAACCTCTTCAGCCCAGCAGATGTTTGGGCAAAGGGACAAGAACAGATGGCTGCTGCCTGCGCTCCAGGGAAAGGGGCCGCTGGCCTCATCTCAGGGCTCCAAGGATTAAGTGAGGTGATGTATGCCACTGAGGTGGGGGTGGGCGGGAGAATACTGACATTTATGAAAATGAGTTTGGTAAAGCTTAACTGGACCAAACAATACTTCTGAATGTCTGAAAATGAGTTAGAAATATATGACAAATAAAACAATGGGAAAATATTAAGACTATAATTCTTTAATAAATCTTGGGGGGGAGGGGGCTTCTAATCCTTAATGAAAACTTCCAGTCCTCCAAAAATAAAAAAAATAAAGAAACGAAACTGTGCTCTTAAAATATTCTACTGCAGACGGCTGTCATAATTAGCACGTTGCGGCCTGATGTGGTAGAAGCAACATTTTTTTTTTTAATTTTTTTTAAAATATATTTTATTGATTTTTTACAGAGAGGAAGGGAGAGAGAGTCCTCGGGGACGCGCCTTCCCTGCACAGGGAGAGAGTCACCGGGGGGGCAGGCCTTTGGTCCTCGGGGACGCCCCGGAGCAGACGGGCAGATTACAGAAATGAGACGCAAGGAGGCAGGTGAGGAGGGCTCTGTCCTTCCTGAAGTATGTGGTGTGGGTGGGGATGGAGTAGGGCAGGGTGAAGTGATATGTATCAAGGGTCCAGGGCCTTCAACCCACCCCTGAAGTTAGGGAGACCTGTTGAGAGATGGAGGGGAGCGGACCTGGCTCAGGCCCTGGGCAGCAACGCCTCTCCCTACGAAGAGGAAAGAAAGTTTGAGCTAATGACTTGAGGCCACCCCCTACGCCTCATGGTGATTCTGACACATCCAGTCACCTGTCACTGAGACCCTAAGTCCCACAGGGCCCAACTCAACTCAGTCGGGGAGCCAGATTGTAAGAGGGCGCAAGGAGTCAAAACTCTAGGCCCTGGCTGGTTTGGCTCAGTGGATAGAGCGTCAGCCTGCGGACTGATGGGTCCTAGTTTCCATTCTGGTCAAGGGCACATGCCTGGGTTGCGGGCTCAGTCCCCAGTGGGGGGCGTGCAGGAGGCAGCCGATCAATGATTCTCTCTCATCACTGATGTTTCTATCTCTCTCTCCCTCTCCCTTCCTCTCTGAAATAAATAAAAAATAAAAAACTCTAGGATGAGCCCTGGCCACATGTGTAGTTTAGTGGTTAGAGTGTCTGCCCGCACACCAAAGGTCAACAGCACATACCTGGGATGCAGATTCGATCCCCATCCCCAGGTGGAGTATGTGTGGGAGGCAACCAATTGATGTATCTCTCTTACATTGCTGTTTCTCTCTCTCCCCCCTCCCTCCCTTCCACTCTCTCTAAAAAAAATCAACGGAAAAAAATATCCTTGGGCGAGGATTAACCAAAAACAAACAAAAAAACCCCACACAACTCTAGGTTGAAGCCAGTGGGGCCTCTGCTGCAGCTGGCAGGGCCTCTCCCATCAAAGGCCTCATCACAGCAGCAAACTCCAGCCCCTCGACCTGCCCAGGACCTGTGACCAGGCCCCCACCCCCACTCCAACACCTGGCGCTAGAAAGCAGGGCCAGCCCCTGTGAACAACACAGCGTGACCAGTTTCACATCTCCTTTATCACCATGCAACTCAACGGCCGTTCTTTCCTGCTCAAACCATGCTAACCAATGTCATTCTGCTTTAGGCTTAAAAAAAACCCCATAAGCTTCAGCTCTCACCTATGGATTTTTTTTTTTAACATGCCTTTAAACAGGACATTTTAAAAATACTTAATTTAGTTACCTGTAGCAGATCTTCACTGAGGACTTCTGTTTTCTCAGCTCTGTAGGGAAAATTAAAGTTCAGAGTTAGAGATTCAGAAATGAAAAGCAACTCAGGACAATTAATAATTATTACCCCAGAATTTAAAACAAAACAGGCAGACATGAATGTAACAAGTGGAGAAATTCTACCAATTTTTACATCAGAGGACAACTTAAGCAAAACCTGTTGTTTTTTTACTACAATCTAAGTGCCATTTGGACTCCTGACTCAAATAGTGATTTAAACCAAGCCATTTAACAAACCTACCAATTCTCTTGGAAATAAACAAGGACATTTCTAAGAGAAAGGAAAAAGTCTGTTGCAGTCCTCAACATTGGGGAGTGGCAGAGAAAGGGAAGGCAATGAACCAGGAATTCTGAGCCTTTGTATAAGATACATTGCAGAATGGAAGTGCTTATCTTGCCCAGGAACTATTGCAAGAAAAGGAAAAGCCATGAACCCAGAAAGTGAATGGAATCCATTAAAATGACCTCAAAACATTGCTGGCCCAGAAGAGCGCCAGCTGCCACCAGTATGGTGGTGCACACCCCCAGCCTACGCGGAAAACCGAGATTGCCACAGAGGTCTCCAATACCCGCTGCCACAGCACTGCCCACTGACTTGGATGGCCACGGGAGTGGCTCCCTCACCAGTTTCTGCAGGAAACCGAACTCTGATCTGACTCCAGTATCTCCCAGGTCTAGAGGAGCAGGGCCTGCAGCAGGGCAAGGCCCTGGCTCCCGTGGAGGCCAACTCTCAGCTCTCTGAACAGGTCCTGCAAGCAGCAGACCAAAATATGCCAGCCTAGAACTCACTTAGCATGCAGGGGGCCAGGCGTTGCTTAAGTGCCAAACACAGGTAGTCATGCCAGTTAGGAAAGTGGAGGCCAGGGCTCAGCTGGCCTATGAGCTCAAGGAACCAGACTCAAAAAGAACCCCAGCAGTCAACTAACAAGGACAAACCTGGAATGAGACCGCCGCAGCTTCCCGCCGTGCGCCTGCGCCCCATAGCCTCTCCCTGTCTCTAGCAAAGCACCTCCAGGGACTGTGGGACTTGGACAGTGTCTTCTCTGGCCAACACCCAGGGACCTGAGCCGGGCCCTGTACACCTTGGCAGGACCTCTGCCCTCTGCGAGGGTAAGTGTACACACAGGAAACTCCCAACTCCCATCAGCACACAATGGACCCTGAACAACAAGGATTAGGAGCAGCAAATACCCGGACAGCCAGAAATGTACAGACAACTTTTCACTCTTCCAAAGCTCACTAACAGCCTACTCAACCGGAAGCCTTGCTGTAACAGTTAACACATACTTTGTATGTAATATGTATTGTATACTGTATTCTTACAATAAAGATAGAGAAAGAATATACATTTTTAGTATTTACTAGTATTAAAAAAGATCTTTAAATAAATGGGCCTGTGCAGTTCAAACCCGTGTTGTTCCAGGGTCAGCTGTATTTATAAGTTCAAAAGAAGAGATTCAGAGCAAGTATGTCCTCTTATGAAATGAACTTATTTTATATATTTATTTTTTAATATATTTTTATTGATTTCAGAGTGAGGAAGGAGGAGGGAGAGAGAGATGGAAACAAAAGAACCCCAGCAGTCAACTAACAAGGACAAACCTGGAATGAGACCGCCGCAGCTTCCCGCCGTGCGCCTGCGCCCCATAGCCTCTCCCTGTCTCTAGCAAAGCACCTCCAGGGACTGTGGGACTTGGACAGTGTCTTCTCTGGCCAACACCCAGGGACCTGAGCCGGGCCCTGTACACCTTGGCAGGACCTCTGCACCTCTGCCCTCTGCGAGGGTAAGTGTACACACAGGAAACTCCCAACTCCCATCAGCACACAATGGACCCTGAACAACAAGGATTAGGAGCAGCAAATACCCGGACAGCCAGAAATGTACAGACAACTTTTCACTCTTCCAAAGCTCACTAACAGCCTACTCAACCGGAAGCCTTGCTGTAACAGTTAACACATACTTTGTATGTAATATGTATTGTATACTGTATTCTTACAATAAAGATAGAGAAAGAATATACATTTTTAGTATTTACTAGTATTAAAAAAGATCTTTAAATAAATGGGCCTGTGCAGTTCAAACCCGTGTTGTTCCAGGGTCAGCTGTATTTATAAGTTCAAAAGAAGAGATTCAGAGCAAGTATGTCCTCTTATGAAATGAACTTATTTTATATATTTATTTTTTAATATATTTTTATTGATTTCAGAGTGAGGAAGGAGGAGGGAGAGAGAGATGGAAACATCAATGATGAGAGAGAATCACTGATTGGCTGCAGCCTGCAGACCCCTCACTGGGGATGGAGCTTACAACACAGGCATGTGCCATGATGGGGAATCGAACCGTGACTTCGTAACTTCGATGCTCAACCACTGAGCCAGGCCGGCTGGGCTGAAATGAACTTATTTCAAAACTGTAACAAAAGAGGAGGGAAGCGTGTGTTACAATCCCAGTGTGGGATGTCAGCAGGAGTGTGCTGGGATTCGCACAGGAGAACCACTGCGTGCAACTTTTCCTAGCTCCTTGTTCAGGGGCCTCACACTGGCAATTTGAAAATAAAAATAAAAAACAATGCAAATAAGCGCAAACAATACAAATCAGGGCTTTTGTGGGGTAGGAAGGGATTCAGATGTTAAAACATTTATGGGCACAGCACTGCAATAGCCACACACACAAAAAAGCAAGTATGAACTTCAGAAAAAAAACCCAGAAAGTCCATCAGAAAGATAATCATAGTACACTACTATGCTCACCTTCAAATAATTGATTTGCTGTGATAATGAATAGTAATAAATCCAAAAATTGTAATGTAACTGTATTGGCAAGATAAGGGAGCAGAAGCAGAGAGGAAGGTTACACAAGAACCCTAAACCATCATTTATCATAAGAGGTCAATAAATTATACCTAAACTTGATAACTCAAAGGGTAGCAGTTTACACATATTTATAAACATGAATGAGTAAATGCCGGAATAAACAGCTACAATGTGAAAGGAGTTGCCTCTTTGGTTGGGGAATCTCAACTAGGAGAGTGGGGTGTGTGGGGGAGAACCCACTCTACTTTGTGATAAGCCTTTTATGGTATTTGACTTTCTAAACTACACAGATACATAGTTTCAAATTTTTAAAAATAATGTTAGTTACACTTTCAAGTAACATGCTTGATCTGATTTTAAGTGAAGCATAACTCTACTTTAAAGCACTGAGTCCAACCGCCAACCTACAAAAGTACAACAGAACACATACCTCAGAGTATCCAAAACACAAGGCAAATCAGCATTATTTTCCCACTTACAAATTAACAACTGGACCCTTTGCTTTAAATTTAGAGGCCTTTTACCTCAAAAAGGTATCTGGAGGATGAAAAATATATGAAAATGTGTACACGCTGTTCAAAAATAAATTTGCACTATGTCTCCTGCCTTTGTGGACACTGTATATTGCATTGATAAAATTTTAGAAAGATTTCCAATGCATCTTCTTAACCAGATTTTAGGGTTTACTGAAATTATTTAAAATTACCTATAATCAGAAGAGATTACTTTTTCTCCCAGCTTTACTGAGGTATAATTGACAAACAAAACTATATCTATTTAAAGTATATAATGTGATGATTTGATTTACACTGTGAAATGATTATCACAAACTCATCTGTCACCTCCTACAGTTACCCTTTTTGTTCCAGTTGTAAGAATGCTTAGTAAACTTCCAGTATATAATACACTATTACGAGCTGTGGTCACCATGCTGTACATTAGATCCCAGAACTTACTCATCTTATAACTGAAGGTTTGTATCCTTTGACCAACATCTCCCCGTTTCCCCCACTCCCTAGCTCCTGGCAATTATGATTGTACTCTCTGTTTCAATGAATTCATTTTTATTTTTATTCCACATGTAAGTGAGATCATACAGTTTTTGTCTGTGTCTGGCTTATTTCACTTGTATATGTCCTCCAGGTTCACCATGTTGTTGCAAATGACAGGATTCCTTCTTTCTCGTGGCTGAGTAATATTCCAGAATGTGTGTGTGTTCCATCTTTGTTCTTTCACACAATGGTAGGTCGTTTTCACATCTTGGCTATTGTGAATAATGCTGCATTGAACATACAAGTGCAGATATCTCTGAGATACTGATTTTATTTCCTTCAGATATATACCCAGAACTGAGATTGCTGGACCATAAATAAGGTAGTTCTATTTTTAATTTTTTGAGGAGCCTCCATACTGTTTTCCATGGTGGTTGTACCAATTTACACCAACAGTGTAAAAGTGTTCTAATTTCTCCATATTCTAACATTTGTTATTTCTTGTCTTTTTGATAACAGACATCCTAACAGGTGTGAGGTGATATCTCACTGTGGATTTTCATATACCTGTTAGCCATTTATATATCTTTTTTTGAAAAATGTCTGCAATCACACACCCTTTAGAAAAATGTCTACAATCATGCCCTGCATAATGGCGTTTTGGTTAACAAGAGACAGCACGCGCGCGCGCGCGCGCGCGCGAGCGCACACACACACACACACACACACACACTGGTAGTCCCATAAGATTATAATGAAGCTAAGAATTCCCATTGCCTGCTGATGCTGTACCATCATGATGCTGTAGCCATTTCGACGTAGTTGCATAAAGGTTGCAAAAATCAACAAGGCTGTGGTGGAGATGGCAATAACTTAAACCTGGGTGTGGAAGAGGGTGACACAGAAGAGCTCGGAGAGGTGGTTCTGGAGGAACTGACTAATGAGGAGTTGTTGGAACTAAACAGGAATACAGCTGAAGAGGAGGCAAGAGAAAAGGAAACTGCAGAAGAAAAAGAACCCCAAGAAAAGTCACAGTGAAGGGTTCGATTCAGCAGATGTTTTGGCAGACCTCAACCAGCTCTTTAAAATGTTTTAAAAACATGAACCCCAACACTGAAAGGTTTTCATTCATAGAGAGGGAATGTTCATGGTACATTATCTTCTAACAAGCAAATCTATGATGAAAAAAAAGAAACAAACCAAGCAAAGCACCGTGGACCTACTTCTGGAAAGTGACACTGCCTGGCAGAGAGCCAGGGGCAGGTGCTTTGGGAGGTACTCCAGAAGAAGGCATGGTTATCACAGAAGATGACAGCTCCATGCGTTACCACACTGAACACTTCCAGTGGGCAGGAAGCGGAGGTGGAAGAGGTGATCCTGGCCCTGTGTAGGCCTAAGCTAATGTGTGTGTTTGTGTCTTCAGGGTTTTTTGTTGTTTTTTTTAAAAATATATTTTTATTGATTTCAGAGAGGAAGGGAGAGGGAGAGAGAGATAGAAACATCAATGATAACAGAGAATCATTGATCAGCTACCTCCTGCACGCCCCCCACTAGGGATGGAGACCGCAAGCTAGGCATGTGCTCTGACCGGGAATCAAACCGTGACCTCCTGGTTCATAGGTCGATGCTTAGCCACTGAGTCATGCTGACAGTGTCACAACCATTATATCATTGCCAAGACCAATTTCAAAAGGCTTCCCTGTTTTCTTCTAGGAGTTTTAGGGTTTCAGGTCTTACCTTTTAGTCTTTAACCCATTTTGAGTTAATTTTTGTGAGTGGTATAAGGTAGGAGTTCAGTTTCATTCTTTTGCATGAAGATATCTATTTTTCCAGCACCATTTCATTAAAGAGACCATCCTTTCCCTATTGCGTATTCTTGGTGCCCTTGTCAATAGTTGACCATATATGTGTGGTTCTATTCTGTCCCATTGGTCTATATGTCTGTCTTTATGCCAGTACTGTACTGTTTTGATGACTACAGCTTCATAATATAGTTTGAAATCAGGAAGTGCGATGCCTTGTCCTTCTTGCTCAAGATTGTTTTGGCTCTTTAGTGTCTTTTGTGCTTCCATATGAATTTTAAGATCATTTTTCTATTTCTGTGAAATATGCCATTGGAATTCAATATAAATGGACTATATATATATATTGACCCATAAATCACTTTGAGTAGCATGGACATTTTAACAATATTAATTCTTCCAATTCATGAATATGAGACACCTAGGAAAGATTACTTTTAAGTGACAAATTATGATTCCAGAATAATTATGATTCCAGAATGTAATATAAATGGTTCCCTCCCTCAAAGATGTCCCCATTGGCCTGTCCAACTTCACCTTCATTTTAGAGAACCACCACCATGCCCACCTCACCCAATATATGGCCCAATGACCTGATCCTCCTCATTACTGTCTTGGTCAGAGGTTCAACCCTTTCATGCTGAACTGGGTGTCCGTTCACCTTTACCCGAGACATGGAACTCTTACCTAAGGAAAGTCCACAGATTATTCAGAATACTGGCCCAGGTGCCCAACCAAAGAGCATGTACATTAGCCAAAGGAATTTGGTTCTTACTGAGATGTGTTATTTTTGATGTTTTTTTTTTTAAATTCATTAGTAAAGCAAGGGAGAACAATATATTCAATTTGTCAAGGCATCTAAAGACCAAAACTATAAAGTGGTAGTCAAAGTTATCCAACTGAAAAAATAATGCTTGCGCCTGGTCAGCATGGCTCAGAAGTTGAGTAAAGATCTACGAAACAGAAAGTCACGGTTCAATTCCTGGTCAGGGCACAGGCCTGGCTTGCGGGCCTGCGGGTTCCATCCCCAGTGTGGGGCGTGCAGGAGGCAGTCGATCAATGATTCTCTCTCATCATTGATGTTTCTATCTGTCTTTCCCTTTACCTTCCTCTCTAAAATCAATAAAAATATATTTAAAAAAAAATAATGATGATGCTTGCTACATAGGTTTTAAAGCAGACATTTCACTCACAGACCTAAACATTTTATAGTGGGTTTTTCTGCTTTGTCAGAGCCTTCTTTGTGTCCAATGTTCTGTGCTTGGAAACACTCCACTTGAATGTTTCCTGTCTGTAACTGGAAAAACAATACAAGCAGGAAGGCAGGTCCCGCTCACCATTTTACTCTGGGGTTTGTTTTTTCCTATGCAAGTCACTGTGCAATTTCACTCGTCATTCAATTGAGGCTTAGGTCAGGCAGGATTTTTCATGTATTTATCACTTGTTGGTAAAGCCTAAGATTTCTCCTCATAGTTCTCAAAACCTAAAAGCAGTGCTGTGCTGGCCTTAATATGTTCGCCTTTCCCTGGACTAGCTGTGGTAACGGCCCCCCTGCAGTCTCCTTTAACAGGATGTGACTCTCGGCCCACTCACCTGACCGGGAGAAAACAGGAACAGTCCCAATCTGAAGCAGTCCATCAGAAAATGCTTCAACTAGGAGACAGGGTCAAGGGAAAATTCCCAACTGGCCTGACAATTTGCATATCAATCTATAAATTAATTTCTAGAGGAGTTTCTGCCACCACTACGCTCAAATGCCAAACGCCACTATTATGAAGCATCATTGTTTCTCACTATGCATTCAGAACACACACATTTCCATAAAGCATGGATTCCGGGAGCCAAGGGAATAGATGCTCAAGTCCACACCTTCTCATGCTGTGATCTTCTGAGCAGAGCGTCACTGACCTCCGCCCCACTAGCCGAGGAGTGAGGGCTAAGGTGGGCGTGGCCTCCCCCAGAGCCTTAGCTTAGCAACTGCCTGACACACAGTGTGTACTAAATAAATATACATCGAATGAGTAAATAAAAAAGTAAATGACTGTCACACTGATATAATAAGGTTTGAAAATATTCTAGGTTTCAAAACATGTAGCAAGAAGAAAGTTCAATAACACTAGGCAGGGAAGCAGCCTGGTGGTAGCCTCGCTGGCAGGCCTGGTATGTGAGGCCGGTCTGGAAGCGTATCTTCTCTTCCTAGACATTCTGCCTCATGTTCGCGAAGCAGCTGCCAAATGAGTGGGGGTGGCTGACTCTGATAATAAGAGTCCAATGTGGAGGCACAGCCCAGTGCTGGTGACAGTGGTGACACAGAGATCAGAAATTATGTCTGTCCTCCACCTCCCCATTTTTGTCCCCCCATGAGCCCCCCTAAATGCTGAAATATTACAATGATTGTTTTCCCTCTAATCCCTACTTATAAACAGATTTCAGGACAAGATCTGAATAAATACAATTGTCTATGCCAGGCATTAGCAAGACCACACAGTAAGCATTTCAGGCTTGCAGGCTACACGGTCTTCTGCCACAAGTACTCAGCTCCACTGTTGTAGCATGACAGCCACAGACACAAATAAATTAATGGACCTGGTGGTGTCCCAATACACTTTATTTAGGGGCACGGAAACTTGAACTCACACAATTTTCATAAGTCATTAAATATTATTCTTCTTTTGATTTTCCCCAACCATTTAAGAATGCAAACACCACTCTGAGCCACTGCAGCCAGATTTGCCAAAGGCCACAGTGTGCCAACCTCTGATCTGGGTACAAGTGGAGCGTGGTTCAGACTGGACACCATTCCTTTTCAACACTTCCCAACTCTTATGTTGAAAGGAGATTTCTGCGCTTTCCCAACCTGTTTCAGAAGTTGAGTGGCACTGGCATTTCAAGATGCCACAAAATTGCTCCTTGTCAATCCTTACAGCCACCCTGAGGCCTTGGGACAGCTCGCCTTCCTACCACCCAGCATACTCTCCACCTAAGAGGGCAAACATGGGCCAACATACTAAATATCACCGGTCCCAAGATCACAGCACTGTATGCTGTGGGTTACAAATTCACAGATCATAGTTCTGTTGTCTTTTTTACTTACACATTCACTTAGACATACCAATTAATATTTTAAAAAAAGAAATGGGACATGGAGAGAACGTTTAACAAACTGATTTTAAATTCTGGCTAGCTGAAAATACTTAGCTGCATTTTTTATGAGTAACAAAAATTCTAGCCCATCTACTGAGGCACCTCAATATGACATAGGTCAACAGTACATGATCACTTCACGCAGTGAAATTACCGTGGCCAGACCAACAGCCAACCAGTGCACTTCATGCTGCTGGGAACCAGGTTATGTAGCACTGTCATCTCCTGTTACAGGTGTGTACAAAACCCACTTGAGCCTTGGCGCCCAGTGGGAAGGCACACGTTTCATTTCATAGTGAGCCAGGGTGAATTTGTCCTGTTTTATCTCAGTAGATTAGCTGTCTTAAATTTCTGGGAAGGAACCTGAAATCCACAGAATTGGATTTTAAAAATAAAGGATCCGCCCTAGCCGGTTTGGCTCAGTGAATAGAGCGTCGGCCTGCAGACTGGGGGGTCCCGGGTTCGATTCCGATCAAGGGCATGTACCTTAGTTGCGGGCACATCCCCAGTAGGGGGTGTGCAGGAGGCAGCTGATCGATGTTTCTCTCTCATCAATGTTTCTAACTATCCCTCTTCCTTCCCCTCTGCAAAAAATCAATAAAGTATATTTAAAAAAATAAAATAAAGGATCCTCTGATAATAAATGAAGCAATTTGTTATATATTCCACAAAGTAGTTTTAAAAGTCTTAAAAGAGTTTAAAGAACTCTAATGAGATAGTATGGGAAAAGAAAAAAATTACCCCCGTGCATAACACTGAAAAAGAAGGGGGGAGTATTTATCAGAAGGGAAAATGGTCCAATAGAAAATATTTTGATAACATGGGCAAAATACATGTAATAGTTCTATACTCTGAATTATTTCCTTAAATGATGGAATTTTGCCCACATATTGACAGCTTCTCTAAGGTAACAATTATTTTTTTATTTTAAACAATAATAAACTCTTATCAACCTACGTGACTGTCCATAATATTATTTGAACTCCAATCAGTGCCGAGGATGACCTGCTGTATGTCAGAATAAATGGAACTGAGTGTTACCGTTTTCCTACAAGTGTGAGCGTATCCCTGAAGCTTTCTGTTTGGTCAGTTGGTTTTCCCCCAGCACATGAAATGGAACCTATTTGCTAGCCCTGCTGTAACCATGTGTTGTCTCAAAGCTCCACCAATAAACGATTCCTGCTTATGGTAAGTCAGAAGGAAACTTCGAGGCCACCAGCACACTGTGGGACTCCCCTCAATGGTCTCTCAAGGAACTTCCAAGTCCCTCTCTACCAACCCTGCTCTAGTCATGTTTAGTACCTGCTTGGATCTGGAGGCAGCTGAGTTTGAGATTTCCAAATTTATTTAAGCAAGCAAAAATATGTGAGAAATATTTTGCGAAGTATCACAATGAGGACAGTAGACACAGAGCTAAGACCTGGGAGCACGCGGAGGAGGGCCGTTTGCTGCCATGAGAGTGCAAGAGGCCTGGAGGAGCTGAAAAGCCCCACAAGAAAATCTAAAGCAAAAGTGCCAAAGGCAAGGCTACTGGGCGCCAGGGGCTCAGCTCTGGCCGCGCGGGGAGGCGCTCTGCATCTGCAGACAGGTTGTGCAGGCTCGCTTCTAACGCTTCCTCCTAAGTCAGCACACATGGACTTTAGATCTCAAAAAGAGTTGTTTAACACGTTAAGCGCCCAGCCTGTTTTGTCTTCCGGACGGAAAGTATAGTGTCAGTCACCAGTGACAGACTGGGCGCTTAACATGTTAAAAAATGAATACTACCTGGACTCCCACCCAGAATGACTGAATAGAAACCTCTGGGGGCGGGGTCTGGCTTTTTAAAAGCTCCCCATTGCACTCCAAGTGCAGTCCCCACTGAGAACCCCCACACGGGAAGGTCAGAATACTGAGAGCTGCCAGGTGGCGGAGTGACTACCAGGACAGGGTAGGAAGAGGGCCCAGCAGTAAGTGGTGGGCAGCAGCAGATGGTCTGCCGGGTTCCTGTAGAACAGGCCATAAACACCCTTTTCTAGTCAAGACCGCCTGGAATGTGTCTCGTGTATGATTCATGGTTGTCTTGCCTTCGTAGGCAGAGGAAGCTGAGTGATAAGAAGCTTATAGATTACAGATTCTAAGTTTCATCTTTAACAAAGACGAAGGAGACTGTGCAGTGGGAGCCAGGGTTAGGGCTCTGGAGTTAGACAGACCGGGCTTGAGTCCAGGGTTGTCGCTTGGTGAACTATAAAGGTGAGTCGACTCCTCCACTGTACAATGGAATGATCCTACTGTAAACTACAAGTGATGATCGTGCCACCACATAGTGGCTGTTTAGAACCAACAGTTATCTCATTTACCCCATTTATCTCATCAAACTGGTCCCTGGTACTCAGTGAGGGTTCATGGACATTAGCTATTCTGAGACAACAAATAATCAGCATCAGATAAATCCCAAGCAGCAAGTCTTATCTCAGAATGACCTTTCCGCAGGTATTCAAGCAGTTCTACTTCTGCAGGAAGTTATGGTAGAGCCGAGACATCACAAAGACAAGAGGCTGTGTCAAACTTAGAGCAGGAGCAAGGCAGGCAGCTCACTTAAAACAAAGGGTTGGTTGTGGTAACGCTGCGTGGGCTGGAGGCCACCAAAGACACAGGCACACAATACACAGAAACTTAGAGAACGAGTGTGGTGAGTTGACAAAACCCTGCATCAAAGGATCAATGTGTCCCTCGGCTGTGTTCGCGCTGCCGGTGAGGAGGCTATAAAAATGCCAGTGCTGGGTGCTCAGGTGCGCTCAGAGAGGGAGGGCCTCAAGAACTCAAGTTAGAAACCATCTCAGGATGGACCTGCTACAATATACTTAGATCTCCACTCACTCAGCCAGTACTCGGGGAGCTCTCACTGAATGTCAAGAACTGGGGAGGAAGGAGAGGAGAAAAATGAGCCACAGTCCCACCCTTGGGGAGCTGATGGGAAAGGCAGGGATGTAAACAACCAACTTCTTCAGAGCGCCGGGAGCAGAGACAAGAGCCATGCACTGTGTGGCCAGGAACGGCTTCACAGGGGAGCAGTCCGAGCAGATCTCAGATAAGACAGACACAGCCAAAGAGCACAGGGCAGGGGATCTGGAGGGGGTCCTGCACTGGGGAACAGAATAGGGGGTGTGGGACAGGCTGAAAGAAAGGCACTGCCTGCTAAGGACTGGGAGGCAGTGGGGAGCCACTGACGGTTTCTCCACAATGGAGTGGCAAATCTGAAACTCAGATCTGAACTTCAGAATGGCAGTTCTGGTAGCAGAGTCAGAATGGAGGCAGGGAGAATACCTCGGGGCAAGTAGGGGGTGCTCTGCAGCTATCCATGGGACAGGTAAGAACAGACTCACAACCTGATCCTGGCCAATAAGGACTTACCACTATTGTAACAGAAATAGCGTGAAAGAACCACTGGCGATAAACTATCAACTTAAAAAACATTTTAGAAAGTTCAAAAAATTCATAAAACAAGGAGCTCTCTCTCTGGTCAAAAGATAAGTCATAAAAAGAAATTTAACTAGTACTTTGCATTTGCACATTCTTCTCTTATGAAAGTATTTCACATATTTTATTTTGTACTCTTATGGGGAAACTGTTATTACCCCTATTTCATGGGAGTGGAAACTGAGGCAGGCATCTATTAAATAAAATACATACAGCCCTGATTGCTGTGTTCAGTGGTTAGAGCGTCAGCCCGAGCACTGAAGGCTCGCAGGTTTGATTCCCGGTCAAGGGCACATACCTGGGCTTCGGGTTCGCTCCCTACCCCTAGTCAGGGTATGTGCAAGTGATAACCAGTTGATGTGTCTCTCTCACATTGAGGTTTCTCTCTCTCTCCCTCCCTCCCTTCTACTCTCTCTGAAAAGCAATGGAAAAAATATCCTCTAGTGAAGATTTCACACACACACACACACACACACACACACAGTCTTTGGGCCCTCAGAATGAGAACAATTTCAAAATTTCAAAATCAATGACCAAGCCTGAGTCTTTCTTAATTAATTTTCATGCTAGATGCTGGTCCTAGCTCCATTACAAACTAATCGTATGATCTAAAAATACATATAGCTGGGCCTTTCAGCACCTCACTTATATATTTGCATCAAGAATCTCACACAACTTTTAAAAGAACACAATAAGACAGCAAACAAAAGAATATTTTAAAACCTTCAAAACTGTGCTTTGCAAACAACAATAAACATTACCTATTCTTTTTTTAAAATATATTTTTATTGATTTCAGAGAGGAAAGGAGAAGAGATAGAAACATCAATAATGAGAACCATCAACGGTTTGCCTCCTGCACGCCCCTTACTGGGGATCAAGTCCGCAACCCGGGGAATGTGCTCTGACCAGGAATCAAACCTTGACCTCCTGGTTCATAGGTCGACACTCAACCACTGAACCACACCAGCCGGGGAGCATTACCTATTCTTAAAAAGCATATAATGCTGAGAAATTGGGTAAGTGTGGACTCTTGGTTTCTACAAGGAATACACGTCACAGATGTAGCCCAGAAAGTTTTATGATTAGGGTGATGCACTAAATTAAGGGAAAACTGGGGTGAGGCTGCTTTAAGGGATGCTGGGTGGATTCTGGGCGGAGAACACCATAAATCTTCACTTGCCCTTTTTTAAAGGTCAAAGAAAAGTGTTCCAACACCACAGCTTGGTGGCTGAGAGGACGCTGCAGACGACTCAAAATAGAAAATTCACCTTTTTTAAACGAGGCTTTGACTCAAAAGGACACGGAGAGTAATGCAATAACTGAGTGCAGCCGCGCAGCCCATCACCAGGCTCAACCACAGGCTGCTCTCAGGCGGGCTTCACCACTAACCTTTCACTCGGTTGGTCATTAAAGAAGCATGTGTGGGTTCCCTTCCATGAGCCATCACAAGTAAGAGATGTGGCCCTGTGCGGACAGAGCTCGAGGGCTGTCGAGGAAAATAAGAGCTCACACTCCCTGCAGTGAGAGCTCGGACAGGATCCCAACGGCCCTCTGGGAGGAGGGGGGTGGCGTCACCAGCATCCCAGCTAACGTTTACCGAGCTCATACCATGTGCTTGACACTGCTCTAGGTGCTCTGCAAGGATACATTCCTCTAAAGTTCACAATAACTCCATGGGGTATGTATTACTGTCTCCACATTACAGATGAGAACATCGAGGCACAGAGAAGTTTATTTGTTGTCAGGTAGGCTCTGAATCTGAGCAAGTGTGCTCCAGACATCCTATTAACTTCTATGTTCAGGTGCTTCATCCATTTTAACTCATTTAATCCTGCAGATAACCAGGAGACTGACAGTATTATTACACCCACTTTAGAGATGAGAAACCTAGGCATAAAACAGTTAACTAACTTGCCAGTGGTTACAGAGATGACAGGAGGGCATCAATGCAGAGCCAAGATACCAGAAAGGTTCTCTGAAACTGGTGATGGCTTTTGAGACCTAAGAGATAAGGTGAAGTTAGAAGCGTGCAGGTTGGCTAGCAGAAGGGTGCATTAAGGCAGTGAGGGAGGGCAAAGGTGAAAGAGAGCAGAAGAATGGACACAGGTGATCTGCCAGGGGAAGAACCCCGCCACCTCCCCGCTCAGGTGCATGGGCCTGCTGAAGTCTGCGAGCAAAGGAAGGGAACTGAGGGCAACCCGGCAGCACTCTGCCCCTGACCATGGGCATCAGGCAGGGGTCCGCAACCACAGGGAGTGGCAGGGAATTAAAAAAGCTCTCTTGATGCAGTCACAAGTCCTATTGCAAAGTGTGAGGGTAAGGCACAGAGAACTGAGATAAACACACCTGCCAGAGAGAGAGTTTTAATCCTGCCTCAAAGAAACTGAAGCTTGTGGTGAACTGAAGGTACCAAAAGTAACCATGAAGCCCAGACTCACTCACCAACATGCTTGGGCTAGATGGACTGGAGTCCTCACACAGCAGCCTGGCAGAGAAAAGGCATGTTGCTCAGTTTCTGCAAACTTCCCTTGGGGGATGGGGCAAAACAACAGAAAACAGGAGGCCTTTTCAAAACAGAATGCAGTCAACATAACTAAATCCAAAGAGAGGCAAGATGTTGAAATTATCCTGCAGAGACTTTAAAACAGCCATGATAAAATATGTGAAAGGAGCGGGTGAAAAATGTGGACAGAATGCAGTAGAGGGATTTCAGCAGTTTTGGAAATTGAAACCAATTATCTACACTAAAATACAAAAAGAAAAAAACCGGAACAAAGTATTCAGGATTTGAGGGACACTATCAAACGTCTCAGTGGAACCTCCGTTCTGGAACTTAATTCATTCCACAAGACTGTTCGAAAACCGAGCACTTTTTCCCGTTAGAAAAAAATGTACTAGTAAACTGAATTAATCCGTTCCAGACCCTCAAATGATTCCATTTTAACCTTTCTTATATACAGTACCTGTCTAATGTACTGTTTAATCTAAAAATAAGTACTTCAAAAAAAAGGGATATGAAATGGAAATGAAAATTTAACAAAAAGGAAATAAAATGTAGAGTAAAAAATGAAAATTTAGTAATAGTGATAAGCAGTAACAAAAGCAAAAAAACATGAAAATATTCACAGCACAATTTCCTGAGATATTAACAGCAGTAAACTGATTCATGTTCTCGCATTCTCTCCTTTGTCACCTGAGAGACGCCTGAGATCATACAGGCATCAGCATGAAGAGGTTGTCGGGTTGAGAAGTGAACTGTTCAAGATGGGAAAGAAACGTTCACAAACCGAGTGTGACTGCATATTGTATGTGAATTAGAGAGCCAGAGGGAAGAGAGAGAACGTGGACAGAAGAAATATTAAAGAATCGATGGCTAAGATGTTCCCAAATTTAATGAACAATATCAACTCACTGACCCAAACTCAGAGAACTCTAAGCAGGATAAACACACACACACAAACACCTAAGAAGATCAAGGTCAAACTGCTAAAAAACAGACATAAAAAATATATATATTAAAAGCAGATGGGGGGAGATATTTCACATACGAGGGGGCAACAGTAGAAATGATGGCTGGCTTATCCTCAGGGATACAAGACCAGATGACAATGGAATGGCATCTTTAAAGTGCTGAAAGAAAAAAATAGCCAACCTACAATCTTACATTAAATGAAAATATTCCTCAAATATGAAGGCAAGCCAGGCCGGTGTGGCTCAGTGGTTGAGTGTTGATATATGAACCAGGAGGTCATGGTTTGATTCCCGGTTGGGACACAGGCTCAATCCCCAGTAGGAGGCATGCAGGAGGCAGCCCATCAATGATTCTCTCTCATCATTGATGTCTCTATCTCTCTCTCCCTCTCCCTTCCTCTCTAAAATCAATTTTTAAAAATATTTTTTTAAAAAGATTAAGGCAAAAGAAAGACATTTTTGGAGAGACAAAGTTGAAAAGAATTTCACCCCCTAAAGATCTCACTACAATATGGTAGTGGGGAGCAGGAGGGAAATGGAAAAACACGAGGCATAGGACATCTATGCTGAACCAGTTTGGGGTGGGGAGACCTCTTAGGGAAGAGTAGCGAATAGCTTTACTTCCCATGCCAACCCTGATTAGTCACGACTGCTGCAGCCCTGGTCAGCGAAGGCTGGAGACTGCACCCAAGTCCCTGGGAGAGAGAGCCAGACAGACGGACAATGGCAGAGAGCGGCAGAAAGATGTCCCAGTCGTTCTAACTGTAGACATTTTTTGTCCCACTAAATGTCATTCTTAAATTTCACTGTGCAGGCAGATTTGGCACGATAAAGAGTTTGAGATTTTATCTACTTTCTAGTAAAGTATTAGGATACTTGGGAGATAAAGGAAAAGTCCGAGCTGCAAGTCTGCTGTACAATTGACAGCTAACTATTTCTCAGCCTTGGCACTACATATTGACATTTTGGTCACCCCACTGATGACCACCAGAAATGTCTAGAGATATTGCCAAATCAAGTGTGGGCGGTGGGGGGGGGGGGGGCTTCAAAATTCCCCCTAGTTACTAAGAACCGTTTGGTTAATGGAAAGAACCTTATGGTTGCCAAAAAAGGCACAAAGGTGGCAGTCTTTCTGGGTGAAGATCAACATAACACAGTGATTTTTAACTTTTTTCATCTCATGGCACATAAACTAATTACTAAAATTCTGCAGCACACCAAAAATGTTTTGCCAATCTGACCCAAAAAATAGGTATAATTTTGAGTTATTCACACTGGACAGCTATGTTGTATAGGCTGTTGTCATTTTTGTTTTATTTTACAATCTAAGGGAAAAGAGGTCAGTGCCCCTGACTAAATAGTCTGGTATTGCAGGTTCTAAAAGTTGTGTGGCATACCGGTTGAAGATCGCTGACATAATGTAGTCATGTTAATGGGATGGGAGATTTAGAGCAAGAGAAAGGCTCCTCCTCTAATTCTGTAACAACCTAGTAAACAACTCTTCTTTGTTTTATCAGTGTTACTAGAGGCCCGGAGCAT
>NW_005355753.1:1321551-1337848 GCF_000412655.1 Myotis brandtii | reverse complement strand
GTGCAAGCCAGAGTCCATGCATGTCATTGCTGCATCATCCTGTTTTTTCAGTGTTAGAGTAGCCTTGCCAGGTTTTAATTTTTAAATCTAAGACACTGTTCCCAATATATAGGGTAGGGTCCCTAGGCCTGGACGGCGATCAGGGCCAATCTGTGGGGCAACTGGTGGGTGGGGGGATCAGGCGGCCCCCGCTGGCACCAGCCTTGGTTGGTGGCCTGGCGCCGCCCACTGGCCGGCTCTGCCCCCCAACTGCTGCTGCCAGTTGCCTCCCTTTGGCGGGGGGCGGGGGGGTGCAGACGCTCAACACAGGAGCAGCAGCAGACAGGGCACTGGATGGGAAATGCAGAGCGTGCTGTGGGCAGCAGCAGCAGACAGGGCACTGGACGGGAAATTTGGAGCGTGCTGTGGGCAGCAGCAGACAGGGAATCGGGGAACTCATGAGAATGCAGGTTCTGCAGACAAGGTGAAGACTAAACACCTTCATCGGATGTGTGCTGGGAACACATCCGATGAAGAGCCAAAGCTCTTCTGGGAACAAAGGAGGAGTCCCAGGGAGGGCAGGAAGGGCAGAAGCGGAGCGTGGTGTCAGTGAAGCAAGGACCAGCGACTGACTGGACAGGAAAATGTGAGAATGGCTGTCGGAACCAAGATGCAGGGCGTGGATGGAGAGGGAGGAAGAAGCAAGGTCACATGAAGAGAGAAGAAAGCTAAGAAAAAACCTGAGTGTGCTGGGCATTGAAGCAGAAAGAGCCAGTGGAGGAGGAAGGCTGACAATGAAGGAGAGCTGGGGCACTGGCATGGGGGCTGGGGGGGTGACAAATGGGAAGCCACAATGACCATGAAGACTGGTACACTGGAGCGGAGTGGGAAATGGGGCAGCATCCAGTTTTCTCGGGAAATGAGGAGAGTGGGTGTGTCTGGAGAGGGTGGAGTAGGTCTGAGAAAGTAAAAGTCTGGCAAAGGCACTTAGGAAAATGGGAGGGGAAACCAGCCAAGGACTGAAAGGCATAGTAAAAGCCCAGCTGAGCTTGGAGGCTGCAAAATTTTGGCGGTGCTAACATTCAAAACTGGATGGTCTCTCTGGGCCACACCCTATACCCCAGGTACAGGAGTGAAGAAGCCAAAACAATACTCGAGTCAGGCCATTGTTGTGAGAAGAAGGCCCGCTGGACAGAGTTCTGGAAGTGATGTCCAGCAGAGAGTGCCTGCCTGAGGCCCCATGAAAGGGGACTGGCTGGACAAAGGGCAGGAGAAACTGTTTGGGAAAGAGGAATCTGAAAGGGTAAGAGATGGTGGACGAGAATCAGGGTTCAGATTAAAACAATACTCGAGTCAGGCCATTGTTGTGAGAAGAAGGCCCGCTGGACAGAGTTCTGGAAGTGATGTCCAGCAGAGAGTGCCTGCCTGAGGCCCCATGAAAGGGGACTGGCTGGACAAAGGGCAGGAGAAACTGTTTGGGAAAGAGGAATCTGAAAGGGTAAGAGATGGTGGACGAGAATTAGGGTTCAGATTTTAGAAGTGTCTTAAGACACAACGGCCAACATCTCTGGAAAAGATGCCATTTCCCCAGCAGTATATCACACAGCGTTTCTCCCCTCTCCCAAGGCAGTAACATATCACTGAACTTTGCCAATTTGGTAAGTGAAAAGAAGTCTCAAGCTTTGTGCTTCTTCACTTGCTTGTAATTTTGAAGACTCTCATATATTTACTAGTTACCGGTCTTTCATCTGTAGTCTTTCTGCTCGTGATATTTGAGTGGAATTCTTTAAACTAAGAGAGCTTTCTACTTTAAGAATACTAATCCTCTGTTGTGGCCATTCTCAACTGTTTCCAGTTAATCATTCATCATAATTTTAATGATGAATTTAATTATTGCGTGGCTAAATCTATAGGCTATCTTTTTTAAAATGTATTTTTATTGATTTCAGAGAGGAAGAGAGATGGAGAGAGAAATAGAAACATCAATGATGAGAGAGAATCATTGACTGGCTGCCTCCTGCACGTCCCACACTGGGGATCAAGCCCGCAACCCAGGCATGTGCCCTGACTGGGAATCAAATCGACCTCCTGGTTCATAGGTTGATGCTCAACCACTGAGTCACACCGGCTGGGCTATCGGTTATCTTTTATTGCTCATTCTCTGCACTTTCATACCAGAGCATGAAATACTTTCCATATTTTCCTCTACTTATTTTACGGTTGTTGATTGTTGTTCTTTGTTTTTTGGGTTTTTTTTCCAGCAAACTCTTCATCTGTATGCCATTTCTTTTGGCCTGTAATGGTGAGGGGATATCTAACCTGACAATTTTCCTGTCTCTTATGATGCCTCCTTATCACACACCAGCTTCTCCCACACACCAGGCTTGTTCCGTGCGGTACCAGGAGCTGACTTGCCAGTGTGGAAGCACAGCAGGGAGATTCGGCCAAGTTCAGAGAGCGAGCTAGCCAACAGCACAGAGGGCTCAACTCCTCAGACCCAGCCCAACATGCCCTCTACTGCACCCCACAAAAGCAGTTTCAGTTGTTTTTAAGCCCACATCTGAAAGTTTTAAAACAACTGAACTAACTAATCACCCCCAAGCTGATTGTTAAGAGAAAGTAATTTGATGTGATCACAAAATCTCATCGAAAACAGCAGATTTCTGCTTTTGGAGGGAGGCTCTCATACAGACGGCGAGTGTGTTTTGGAGACGAGCAGAACGCAAGCAGATGTGAGAGCACATACAGAGAGCAGTTCCCAGCCTGGGAGCCAGAGCTAACTAGTAGGCCCACTAACTAGTAGGCTCCTGAGTGGAACCATAGCTGGGTTTTCTTTCATCCTGTGCTTGTGTGTAGGCTTGGGGATGTCTGTGAAGTCCGTGAGGTCATGTGCAAATGTGGGTGTGGATGATTTTTCTAAGAAGAGGGCTGTTAGAACCTCCCTCTAAATCCACAGCAGCAAGGTTCCCGTGCCTGAAGACCGCTCTAGGACTCATGGACTGCATGTAATTAAGTCCACTGCCCAGGACTGCAACCACTTCAGAGGTTGTGTTAACACACTGCCATTCCTCTCACCATTTCTCAACGTTCTCTTCCAATTCCTTCCTCATTCAAGGGCAATGCCATTATTTCTCCATACTGGTACAGTTGGACTACTACAAATTCAGCACTCTGCCTTTAAGATCACCTGCCAATTTTTATGACTAAGTTACAATAAAGGCTCAAATATCAGACATACCAAAAGGTGTGTAGCTCAAAAAAGGTGAGGAAAAATATTTTTAGATTTCCACCGGGAACTATTCAGATTAGGACATTTGCATTTTAGCAGGACAAGCCTTCCTCACCGTGTTTCTGGAATGTCCAATGGGGGTGCAGTTGTATGGCCTTTATACAACGATGCTATAAACAATTCGACAGCCATACCTCATGTCGTGGAGTCTAAGCAAGTAAATAGGGTTGAAAAATAAATCTCTGAAGTGACAGAAGAAAAGGAAGCATAACAAAGGTAATGTATACACAGAAAAACCAAAGAAGTAACAAAATTACCAACTGCAGCTACGTAAGGTAAAGATATAAAGTAAACAAGTATGCATACAAACATTAATATTGCCCATGTTTACCAGCTAAACTAATCAGGCCCAATTCTCAACAACAAAATACTTTGGATGCACACAAAAGCACATGTAAGGAGACGTGCCGTGCTTGTGTTGCAAAAGTATCATAAATTCTCCCCACAGCTTAGTTCACAAATTTACCAGACCATAATTCCTGGGTTTTAGTTATTTTTATATCCTCTGTCCTAATCCATACCGGCACCCAATAAATATTTGAATAAATGAGCTCCAAACCAAATTCCTAAATGAATTTTTCAGGAACTAGAAAAGAAGTGGTACCAAAATTCATATTTATACAAAATAAGAGAGAATAACTGAAAAAGAAAAGTTGAAGGAGACCAGTTCTACCACATTTAAAACACATTACAGATCAACAGTGCACAAATGCACACACACCCAAAGTCATACATCCGTGGGAGAAAAAGCCCGACAAAAAAAGTAGATACAAGAAATTACATGTTTAAAAAAGAGAAGCACTGCCTGCTGGTGTGGCTCAGCCATTCAGCATCAACCCAGAAACCAAAAGGACTCCTGTTTGGACTCCTGGTCAGGGCATGTGCTGGGGTTGTGAGCTCGATCCCCAGTAGGAGGCATGCAGGAGGCAGCTGATCGATGATATTCCTCTCTCATAGATGTTTCTATCTCTCTATCGCTCTTCCTTCCTCTCTCTCTGTAAAAATTAATAAAAACATATTTTAAAAAAGTAAAAGAGATAAAAAGCATTACAAAATAATGGAAGAGTGAAGAATATTGTTACCTATTTCTAACAAAAACCATAACCAGAATCTCCTCAGCTCTTTCCTCTCTTCTTCTCCCCAACACTACAGTGTTGAATTCTTCTCAACCTAATCTGCAACGCCACTGTCTCAGCTTGGGCTGTCAGCACCTCTTCCTCCGCCCCTGCAATAGCTTCCTAACGAGGCTCCTGTCACCTTCTCTTCTCTCTCCCTCCACAATCCCAACTCCACCTGCCACCAGAGTTGTCTTCCTAAAGCACCAACTTCATTCTCAACCTTCTGTATATAAGAACCCCCCAAATTCTACTGCGGTGGTCTTCAAACCATGATCCCCCTCAGAACTGGAACCGAAGCTTTTTAAATAATGGTTTTCCACAGATGACAGCAAAAGCCAATCCATACTGCCTGTCTCCAAAAGTTGTTCACAGTCATGGGTGGTCATACTGAGTCCTGCCATCTTGGGGTTGTATGGGGAATATTAATAATCCTAGCACATCCAAAAATGCAAAAGCAGTGAGAATACTGAAAGGCTATAAGAGAAGGTGAACAAGTATAATGAAAATTAAAAGCTACACTGTGAGAAATGCTGCCTCAGTAAATTTTCAATGTACAACAAAACTGTGTTTTCAGAAAAGGTGGCCATCAGTTTATTCTGGGCAAAAAAAATTGAGTATTGGTGGCTTTAAAATTTTTTAAAAATATTTTTATTGATTTTAGAAAGAGAAGAAGGGAAAGGGGGAGAGAGAGAAACATAGATGTAACATCATAACATCAATCGCCCCCGCCGGGCATTGAATCCGCAATCCAGGCTTGTGGCCCAACTGGGACTCAGTCAGGCAAACTTTTGGTGCAGAGGACGGTACCCAACCCATTGAGCCACACAGGTCAGGGCAAAACTTTTGTGGTTGTTGTTAATCCTCACCTGAGGATAAGAGAGAAGAAAAAGAAAAGTTGAAGGAGACCAGTTCTACCACATTTAAAACATGCTACAGATCAACAGTGTGGTACTGGTGCACAAATGCACACACACCCGAAGTCATACATCCGTGGGAGAAAAAGCCCGACAAAAAAGGTAGATACAAGAAATTACATGTTTCCATTGATTTTAAGAGAGAGTGGAAAGGAGGGGGAGAGACAGAGAGAAAGAAACATCGATGTGAGAGAGACACATCAATTGGTTGCCTCCTGCACGCATCCCAACCAGGGCCGGGGATGGAGCCTGCCCTTGACCAGAATCAAACCCAGGACCCTTCAGTCCACGGGCCGATCGATGATCTATCCACTGAGCCAAACCGGCTAGGGCAGGGCAAAACTTTTTAAACCTTTGAAGAACTTACTCCTTCTATTGGATGGAAATGCACCCAGAAAATTGTGAATTTAAATACCACAGTCTCTGAACTTGAGGACACATGGATCTATACACGACCACTCACTCCCTAATGAATTTGAAATGTGTTGGATAGTTTTTCTACTGTTAAGAATCAGATACAATTGTCTTTTTCCAATTTATTGAACAAAAACATTAAGTTAAAAGATGAAATTTTTAGTGTGTTAGGTTTCCCTTATTTTCCTTCCCTCTTCAATGCTCCATCACACATACCTCTCCTTGCCTGTTATCAAGATTGCTCCAGTGGCACATGGCAGGGAAGCCTTCCCTGCACCCCAAGCACATCTCAGAGATCCCAGTCCTGGGCCCATGCTCCCTGATCCGAGCACTCCCCTTGTCTAGGAAAGCAGAAATACTTGGGTGTCTTTCCCCAAGGTACAGCTGGGCATGGGTTCAAGTGGCCACTCTAGCCCATGCCTCTGGAAGGATCCAATGACCAGGTGAAATCCAAGCTGGTAGATTTATAACTGTTCACACTGACAGGTGGCAGGTAGCTGGTAGTGGCTTAGAAAAAATTCTGTGCCGCTCTAAATATGTATTTACTCACATATCTATCTGTATTCATTTGAGCACCTGCTAGGTCTACAATTTATGATTTAAACTCTCTAGGAGAAATAAATTTGACTAACCCATGTGGAAGAACATTGAGAAACTAGAGAAGAAATGCTAATAAAACATTAAAGGAGAGATCAAGTTGACTACTAGACCCAAAGGTAACTCTGATAAGGAAGACACCTAAGAAGAACTGTGGGAAGGGGGAGGAAGGGAGAAACACCTTAGGACTGATTAATCAAAAAGAAGTAGCCAATGCAAATAATCAATAAGCTGTAATTAAGTAATATAACCAGACACAGGAAACAAGTCTTACAACCTAGAGGACTCAGATGAACTGAATAGTGTTTTCCTATCACTTGCTGCAAGTAGACTGTACCTAATCAAGAGCAGTTTCTTATATAAATCTCAGGGTCAGATTGTCAACAGAATCTGCTCTACCTGTGGAAACGTGTATCAAACCTGCACTGGGTCATAAATGCACTCCCTCAAGATTCCATCACTGCATTCATTAAGTGATGTCTCCGAGAACAAAAATATTCAAGACATGGATTTAACATTTCATTATTAATACCTAAGGTTTGCTAAAATAGGTACACTGGCCCTATTCAAATTATGTTTGTATGTCTGCTTCCCATTCAAGTTCCCAGAAATTGGTTATATTTTTAACCCCAGCCCCTAGAATTTGACAGGTTCCCAAAAGACAACTGTTGAACTGAATTGGTAATTGATCAATGAAAGTGACAACTGAACATTATCAGTTAAATAAGCAAATGATACATACCAAAAACTCACATAAGGAAATACAAGTAAAGGGGCACGCTCATTTCAACCTGCTGAAACAGGACACTCATGCCACCATGCATGACGTGCGTGGCAGTGGGCATCACCCGCTTCACTGTACATGGGATGATAGTACCCCCCACCTCCACTCCCCTCACCTGCTGCAGAGGCAATTTGACAAAACTCTGATACATAAATATCAACTTCTTACAAATGTAGCAATTCTAAACTCCAGAGATTTCATGAGAAGAAGAAAATCATTTAGAGCAGTAATTATCAATGGCTGTGCCGCAAGCATTTTTAAAGCATGCAATACCTATCTAGTCAGGGGCAATACCTATTTAGTCAGGGCACTGAACTCTTTTCCCTTACATTGTCAAATAAAAAAATGACAACAGCCAACACAACAATAGCCATCCAGTATGAGTGAATCAAAATTATACCTACCTTTTGTCAGATTGGCAAAATACTAGTATATTCGGGGGGGAAAAAAACATACCAGGGGGGGGGGGGGGGGGGGGGGTCCCCTCAGCCCGGCCTGAGCCCTCTCACAGTCCAGGGGTCCTCAGGGGATGTCCTTCTAACCAGCGGGGAGCAGGCCTAAGCCACAGTCTGACCTCCCTCTGCAGGAGGTGAGGACGGGATCAGGGGACAGCGCCGCCCCCATCACCCCACCGTCCCCATCACCCCATCGTTGCTGCCAGGCCTCCCTCTGCAGAAGGTGACCCGACGGGCTGATAAGGGGACAATGCCAGGGCCCCCCCATTGCCCCTCCGCCGCCGCTGGCCGCCGTCCCCACCCCCATCGCCATTCCCTCCCTCTGCCCGCTGGCACGCGCCTTGGCTGGCCTGGCTCCGCCTGCTGCCAGCCCTGCCCCCTGCCAACTGGTCATTCCGCCATTTGGTTGATTTGCATATTATGCTTTTATTATATAGCAGCAGTTCTCAACCTGTGGGTCTCGACCCCTTTGAGGGTCGAAAGACCCTTTCACAGGGGTCCCCTAAGACCATCGGAAAACACATATATAATTACATATTGTTTTTGTGATTAATCACTATGCATTAATTATGTTCAATTTGTAACAATGAAATTGGGGGTCACCACAACATGAGGAACTGTATTAAAGGGTCGAGACATTAGGAAGGTTGAGAACCACTGTTATATAGGATTCTTTGGTGTGCTGCAGAATTTTAGTAATTAGTTTATGTGCCATGAGTTTTAAAAAAGGTTGAAAATTGCTGATTTAGAGGGGAACATACAGTCACTGTTACAAATACTCCATGTGCCACTGCAGTGCATGGCTGTGTGCCCATAACCTTGCCCACTAAACAGGCAGTGGGTGGGATTGGGCCTGAAGGCCATAGACTAGGTAAGTAGGGCTAACTCAAGGATGTAGTTCATGAGCTGAATTTCAGCAGGACATACAAGGTGTACACGTTCAAGATAAAGATCTAGAAATGCAGATGCCAGGGCTAGAGGCATAAAGATGAGAGTCATCCACCAGGGGTGGCATTGAGGGGTTGAGACCATCCAGGGGAATGATCTGAGAAGGGAGGAGACGCAGAATATTCCCCGCCTAAATCCAGAGCAGACACACAATGTCACCTGGAGTCACTATGGCCCTGAAAGGGTAGGAACACTATAATCCAGCGGTCGCCAACCGGTGGTCCGTGGACCACTGGTGGTTCGTGAGGTCCAAAAGGTTGGCAACCACTGCTATAATCTAATCTCCCTAACTCAAACTTATTTTTTTAATTTTTTAAAAAACCTTTATCTTTTAAAAAATCTTTATTGTTGAAAGTATTACAAATGTCCCCCATTCTTCCCCTATTGCTCCCCTCCACCTGGTTCTCACCCCGCCCCAGGCCTCCACCACCCTATTGTCTGTGTCCATGGGTTATTCATATATTCATACAAGTTCTTTGCTTGATCTCTTCCCACCCACCACCCACCTCCACCTTCGCCTTCCCTCTGAGATTAGACAAACTTTTTAAAAAGAGGTTCCTATTTTAACTTAGAGCTTTCATTCCCTTTTCCAAGATAAATAAAGTTTCAAATTCATAGATGAAAAAAGAAAACTTCCCACTCGTTTTACAAAACTAAAAAAAAAAAAAATACTAAGCTAGAAAATAAAGCAATTCTAAAGTATCTATTAACTCTTCTATGGTCTATTTTTAAAATATATTTTTATTGATTTCAGAGAGTATGAGAGAGGGAGAGAGAGAGTAGAAACATCAATGATGAGAGAGACTCCTCCACACCCCCTTCTGGGGATCAAGCCCCCAACCCAGGCATGTGCCCTGATGGGGAATCAAACTGTGAACTCTTGGTTCATAGGTCGACACTCAACCACTGAGCACACTGGCCGGGCTATGGTCTATTTTTATTATGAAATATTTTACACTAAAAAATATGTATCAGTCCTAGCCAGTTTGGCACAGTGGATAGAGCCCTCGGACTGAAGGATCCCAGGTTCGATTCCAGTTAAGGGCACATACCTTGGTTGTAGGTTCCTTGGTCCTGGTCAGGGTGTGTGCACGAGGCAACCAATAGATGTGTCTCTCTCACATCGATTTTTCTGTCTCTCCCTCTCCCTTCCACTCTCTAAAAATCAATGGAAAAATATCCCTAGGTGAGGATTAATCAAAAAATAAATGAATAAATGAATAAATAAATAAAAATGGCTGAGGAAATCCTTGGGAGCAAAATGAAACAGCAGCGTAGGTGACGAATGAACAATGTTACTGAAATCAGGAGATGGCTTGTGATGTCAGACACCAGAAGGGCTGTCACGGAAGAGAGGGGACCGGTTCATCCTGGCCCAGAGGAGTGCTCTGGGATACGCAGGGAGAAATGCATTTTGACTCAGCATCTGAGAATTCCTGCTGCCCCTATGGAACAGGCTCCCTCAGGAGGAACTGCATCTTCTCCTAGAGAAGGTCATCTGATTTCTGTGATCAGGGAGGGGTTGGAAAGGAATGTAACTGGGTTAAAACAAGCCAGACAGGGACTGGGGCGAGCTGGATGGCTGGTGCCCCAGTCAGATGGGCCAGCTGCTGGTCAGCTATTGGAGAAGGCCAGATATTCCTAGGTCTTCCATGGTTTTAGAAGCCAAATATCCAGGTTTTTGTGTGGAAACTGAATTTTTAAATATAGGCCAATGACTATAAAAAATACACACATACATACGGAATAGGTCAGAAAGAACACAGATATGCCCAGCAAGCAAACAGTGTGAACCTTGAAAATTTGCCTATCTGGAACCTGGAAGGACTAGACCAGGGCTTCTCAATCTCAGCACTCTTGGCATTTGGGACCAGATCATTCTGTGTGTGTGTGGGGGGGTTTAAATATAGGCCAATGACTATAAAAAATACACACATACATACGGAATAGGTCAGAAAGAACACAGATATGCCCAGCAAGCAAACAGTGTGAACCTTGAAAATTTGCCTATCTGGAACCTGGGAGGACTAGACCAGGGCTTCTCAATCTCAGCACTCTTGGCATTTGGGACCAGATCATTCTGTGTGTGGGGGGGGGGGGGGGGGGGGGGAGGCAGTCCTATGTATTGTAAGACGTTCAGCAGCATCCCTGGTCTCCACCTACTAGATGCCAGTAGCAACCCCTCCCTTGTCCCCCAAGAAAAACAAGTCATGACAATCAAAACCATCTTCAGACCTTGCCTTGGCAAGGGGCTGGGGGGGGGGGGGGGTGCGCATACCTGATAAGAGCCACTATAGGAACATCAACTCCTAGCCTCCAGGATTTTATAAAAGTCTCACTCATAACTTAAACAAGTGGTTTCTCATGTAAGAGCTACCCCTGTGAAGTATGGATTTTTAGCTGCCTCGGAATCAGAGACCTGGGTTTGAACCCCCAGCTCTGTCACTCTCTAGCCTTTTTGAGTTCTGGCTTCCTCATCATTAAGTCAGAAATAACATCACCCCTTAAGAGTTGCTTTAAGAATACAGGAATGCCCTACCTAGTCAGTTTAGCTCAGTGGATAGAACGTCGGCCCACGGAATGAAGGGTCACGGGTTTGATTCCGGGTCAAGGGCACATACCTTGGTTGCAGGCTCGATCCCCGGCCCCAGTCAGGACACGTGCAGAAGGCAACCAATCAATGTGTCTCTCTCACATTGATGTTTCTCTCTATCTGTGTGTCTCTCCCCTTTCCTTCCACTCTCTCCAAAAATCAATGGAAAAATATCCTCGGATAAGGATTAACAACAACAGAAATACAGAGAGGTGCCCAGCCAGTGTTGCTCAATGGTTGGGTGTTGACCCATGAGCCAGGAGGTCACAGTTTGATTCCAGGTCAGGGCACGTGACTAGGTTACAGGCTCTCTCCCCAGTAGGGGGTGTGCAGGAGGGAACCAATAGATTATTATCTCTCATCATTGATGTTTCTATCTCTCTCTTCCTCTCCCTTCCTTTCTCTGAAATCAACAAAAACATGTTTTAAAAAAGAAAATTGATGCTTTCCCTCCAGGGAGCAAACCCACGCCATTCTCTTCTCATTCTTCCCCCACAGGCATGTATCCCCCAACTTCTAAGGGACCCCATGAGACTTGCAACCGGAGGAGCAATGGGCAGCAGAGCTCGTACCGGGCTAACCCCTGACCCTGGCTCCAAGCCCCCTTTTGACCTCCCAGGGAGCCAAAGCAGCCCAGCCTAGGCTCTCCTGATGCTTCTATGCCCTTCCTTGTCTCATTGTCCTAAATGTATTTTTGCTGTGGTCAACAATTCTTGCTTTCTTTTCTTAATAAATAAAAGCTAAAAATTAAAAAATTAAAAGAATACAAGGAGATAATTTATTCCAAGCACCTAGCTCAGCAGCTTAATAAGCACCAAAAACATTTAGTGATTATTAATCCTTCCCTGGGGAAGAGGCAGCCCAGTGTCTGTGGTCAGAAGCACATGGAATCCAGTCAGAAGCTCTGGACCCCACCCACGTTGTGCCCTGGTCACCTAGGAGCTGTGTGGACTTAACAAGGCATTCTTCCTTCTTTATAAAACAGAAATGATCATCTCTGCAGGCGAGGGCCAAGCCAGGCGGTTTGCACAGCACTTAGTAAAATGGTGATGATTACTCTTATCAGATCTTTTAAAGATTTCTGAAAAGGAAAGAACAGTTCTTTAACAAATTCAAAGAACTTAGAATGTAGTAATAAGTACAGAACAAAAAATAATAACAGGGATCATTAAGTTCCAGGTCCTTCTAGACAAGCAAATGCCAACTGGTGACCCACAGGCCAAATCTGGCCCTGGATACTTTGCTTAGCCCCATACAGTGTCAAAATAGTTGTTTAATTTGCATTAAATGCCATCTGATTTTCATTAAATTCCTAATTTCAGGCTTTTCTCAAAACTCCAAAAACTGTCATGCCCCTTTGGTGAGACAAGTACCATTCAGGCTCCCCCTTCCCTGCCAGCCCTCACCTAGCCTAAGTCACTTGTTGATTTTACTGGCCTGGCCCCTCTAGGCACTGGAGCTTGTGACTGGCTTATCTGAAGACAAGTCATCTGGGAAAGCATTCCGGATCTCCAGACACTCCCTCCCAGCGGCTCACCAGATCATAAACCTCCTAGTCAGTCCCTGAGTCCTTTTCTCCTTGACACCCCTAGCCCATCACTAGATGTTCCTCAGGTTCCTTATCCTGGTGTACACCTTCCTGGATCAGGGCATCGCCTCCCCCAATCACCGCCTGTCCACTGGATTACCTACATGAAGCATTTTCAAAAACAAAATGCCTATCTTTTTAGCAGGACTACAAAAGATACGACATGACATCTATTGTTTGCCAGACCAGCACACCTCCTCCCCTTCTGCTGGCAATAGCACCCAAGCACCCCGACTCAGTCCATGTGATTACAGTGGTGCTGACTCCATTCCCATTTCCGGGAAAAGGCACGTGACCAGTCAGAAACATTGGGAGTCAGTCCTGGGACTTTGGCCACAGTGACTGGGAGGAAAGTATTCCCTGTTCCCCTAGGACTTGAACTGAGGATGATGGAAGACGGGGGTCTCCTTGGGGACACAGCCCGTCAGAGAGGAGCCCCTGAACTCCACCCAGTCTGTAGCCATATTACTTTTGCACTCTTTGATCACATAGGAGCCAATTAATTCCCATCTTTGCTTTAAGGACATTTAAATTGAGTTTTCTTACAACCAAAAGAGACTTAATCAATACAAGATAAAATTGAAAAAAGTGCTTGAAAATGAAGGAGGGGGGCTCTGCTCAAATCCTCCCCCCTCCATTTTTTGTTACCTCCCCTCCATCCAGTAAGAGCTGGGTTTTGCTCTGTGCCGTAGCCATCCCTCTAGCCTAAGTCACTATACACCTACCATGAGATAAGCTTTTTTCTCGCAGTATATAATCATTATTTTGCTTCAATTATTTCACAAATCTATAGAGCTCCTTCAGGGCAGAAACTGTAGTTTTCACTTTTGATTCTTTTTTTTTTTAATATATTTTATTGATTTCTTACAGAGAGGAAGGGAGAGAGATAGAGAGTTAGAAACATCGATGAGAGGGAAACATCGATCAGCTGCCTCCTGCACATCTCCCACTGGGGATGTGCCCGCAACCCAGGTACATGCCCTTGACCGGAATCAAACCCAGGACCCTTCAGTCTGCAGGCTGATGCTCCATCCACTGAGCCAAACCAGTTTCGGCATACTTTTGATTCTTTAATATTTTGCACAATGGTACACAGTTTGGGCTTAACAAATGTCTGTTGAATGGATGGATCAACAAAAGGCAGGCGAACCATCGTAATTCTCTTCCTGGGGCCGTCCCTGTCATGAGGCCACCTCAGAAGCCTTGCTCCTGTGATGCACAAACCACCATCTGAGACAGACTCACCCACCCTGTAAACAAGTTGCATCATGAGAACTCACTCCTTCCAGCCATTACTAATCCTCCCACATGTCCATCCCATGGAACCTCACTGTGGGGTTACACACAAGGTCCAAAGTCTGGGAAGAGAACACTTCACTGCAAGACACCACCTAGAACTCTATGAATTGGTAACCCACACAGTGGGCATGTCAGTCACACATATAACTTCATTCATGGGGCCAGGGGGACCCTCCTTTGCTATCTAGACTTCATCTTGACCCCAATACACCCAGAATCCTGATTCCATTGGCCACCCACCATCTGCTTCCACAAAATAACAATTCCAGGCTCTCTCCTGCCTTCATTTTTTCCTCCCTAGTCCTTTATAATTACAGAAGTGGGGAAAAAATATATCTAGGAAATCAACAGCTGTAAAGCAACAGGTTTTCCTGTAAAAAGTTTTGACTTTGGGTGCATAATTGCCACACCCTTAATTGCTCTGTAATAGCTGCAGCTTCCACTGGCATCTAGCAATTAAGATTTTCAAATAGTCAAAGGTCAGGGCCAGAATTGCAGTCCTAGTATGAATCACCATGCCTCTATCCAGTTCTCATTTTCCCATACTTGGGCCCACATCACCAGAGCAATCTAGTAAGAACTAGATTGACAATGGATTAACTATCTGCTGAGTATCTACCAGTGACAGGAAGCACAGCAGACCCTGGAATCAAATGAGTAGGTCATAGCAAGGCCTCTCAAGGCGTGCAGTCTAAAGGAGAACGCGGACAAGTGAAGAGGCAATTACATTACAGAAAAACAGGTGCTACGTGGAGTTACGAAAGCACCCAGGAGGGACAGCCAGTCTGTGTTGGAGCATCAGGGAAGGCCTGTTAGAGACCCAAAGAAGGAACAGGAGGCGGTGGCTGTAGGGCAGGTGTGCTGAGAAGGCCTCCACAGAGAGTTCCAGGCTAACTGGTGAGAGAGCATGGCTCCTCTGGAAACTGAAAGTAGGCAAGTGTGGCTGGAATTTACAAGTGTGAAGAGCGAAGCTGCCGCAGAGGAAGCAGGAGCCAGAGACCTTGAATGGCTCTGCAGCTTTAAAAAGCCTCCCAACTTCACTGAAGAGCAAACATCCCTTGCCCGATAGTGTACCCGCAGGCCAAGACGACAATCTGATACACGTATTTTGACCCTCCCGAAGTAGTGATTTTACACTTAGCCCTCATACTGCTATGTCTACCTCCCCCTCATGTCTATCATTTCCCTACAAACCACAGAAAGGCAGGCACATGGAGAGGACAGGGAGCGACTTCGGAAATAGGAAAAGTGCACACCACGGTAACAGGGTGGGGTACCAAAAAAAAAAAAAATGGAGCGACAAACCTAAGCAAAAAGTTAAGGGAAATGAAACAGTGAAAAGCAAATGTGGAGAATTCAAGAGGAAGTAAAAGTATTTTCATACACACAAAAGAAAGAAGTGTCCCCACGTGCTTTGGCCAAACTGAACCCCCCACCCCCTTTGACTCAACGGTTGGGAGGGAAAAGCGAAAGCTGTGAAAAATTCACACTTTCACATCTCATCTCAGAATGGACGGGAAGTCAGGACCGAACAGCAGCAGCCCTGGAAGACCCTGAAAGGGCAGCCCCAGGTAATGCCCCGCACGTCCATCCCCCGGAGACGCTCCACAGACCACAGACCACAGACCACTCCTGTCCCCACACCCGGTCATCGGTAAAGGCTGGTCCATTCAGCCACTTCAGAGTAACTGTAATCACTGTGGCTGGTGTCGGTGGGGGACCACCTCGTTAGGTTTATAGATGTCCAGTCACTGTGCTTTACCTGGAACTAATAGCATTGAATGTCAACTGTAATTGGAAAATGAAATATAAACGCCGAAGTGTCAGTAACACGGCCTTTATGCCAGCAGATCAGGTTTTTAAAGAGTCAACGCTTGTCTGGTATTAAAGCAGAACCACCAACACACTGGTAAGTATCTGCTTCCAAATCCCAAGTGAGAAAGAGATGTTGTATAAAAGGTGTTTTGTTTTTTTTCATTGAGCCACGGCGTTTCCTCCCAGTTCCCAACGTGTGAAAGTCAAGGTGCGGCCAGCCGCTGGTGCCCGTTCGCCCGGGTTTGGCGACCCAGCACCCGAGTCCCCGAAGGGCGAGTCCCCACCAACACACTGGTAAGTATCTGCTTCCAAATCCCAAGTGAGAAAGAGATGTTGTATAAAAGGTGTTTTGTTTTTTTTCATTGAGCCACGGCGTTTCCTCCCAGTTCCCAACGTGTGAAAGTCAAGGTGCGGCCAGCCGCTGGTGCCCGTTCGCCCGGGTTTGGCGACCCAGCACCCGAGTCCCCGAAGGGCGAGTCCCCGAAGGGCGCAGTGAAGCGGGCT
>NW_005355753.1:1303634-1321096 GCF_000412655.1 Myotis brandtii | reverse complement strand
CCCGCCAGAAGTCCACCCTGCCGGAAGTCCGCCGTGTACGGGCGCTTCAAGCCCCCCGCACGCCGCCTTGTGTCACTCGTGCAGCCCCCACTGATTGGCTTTCCCCCCCAGTTTTTCTTCTATCATTCTCACCACAATTATAAATTTTTTGTGTGTTACATTTTTATACCAATGTAACAAAAAGGTGGGCGGAAAGGGGAGGCTGTATTTTATGCCTATAAGTGGGGTGGGGGCGGAGGCGGGAGCAAATAAAACAACTCACTCTTTAAGGAAAGAGTTTTGATACCAAAACGTGGGCAGTAGGCCTTGGAGTCTAGAAGGTCGTCAGGTTGTTTAGCGGCTTTATTCTCAGGAGGCGTGGTGCTGTGCAGGTCAGTGATGCAAGTTGTGTAACCTTTCCCAGAAGGAAGGGAGCAGGAAACAAGTTTTCTAAGACAGGAATCTAATGAGTGTATGCCATGTCTGGTTTAGCATGATGCAGACATTTAACATTGCTGCTTTCTCTTCGAAGCCTCCACCAGCTCATTCTGTGGTAGGAGTGAGACAGACGTGAGCAGAGCGAGGGCCATGGGCCAGATACAGAAGGTCACCAGGGTGGAAAGCCCCAGTGCCTAGAAAAGGACAATTGTAGGGTGGGACCTCGCCCCCAAGGTCCTGTGGTTTGGACCCCTTGACCTTTTGATAACATCTAGGCCTCAGTTGTATTTCAGCTCCAGGCCCAGAAAAGCTGCAAGATCACACAAGTGACCCCACAGCTAACCTCCGGACCAGCCGAATTGGACAATGACCCCCTGCTCTGGCGCCAACCAATCAGTGGAGACCTAGATCTGATCTGAAAGGACACACCTGGAAAGCTGCTGAATATTCTATTAAGATCTTCCCCTGGAAACTTCCCTAAAATCTCCACCTTTAAAACCCTTAGGACGGAAGTGCCCTCCCTCCCAGGAACAGCCTGTGCCTTTCTCTTCCTTTCTCCTAACCCCGCCCCCACGCATCAGCTTTACCTTCCTCACTTCCAGCTCCGAGGACCCTTCCTTTACCTCTATAACGTGTTTTCTAAGCCCATTTCTTCTACAAATTACTTCTTCTATCTCTGTGATTTTTTTAAATAACTGTTCTCTTATAATGCGAGTCTTGGCTCTGAAGTCTTCCCTAACTAGAGCTCAAGTACAGAGGTTGCTGAACCCAAGTCTAGTCTGACCTCATGGGGCTAACACCTGGTACCATTCCCGCTGCCCACAACAGTTCTTAAGAGCTTCTTGTTTTGATTTGTCTGCAAAACTGCACAGACCACAGCCCGTTTATGATGTCCTTTGTTTTTCCAAAGTAGATCTCATTCATACTTCCGATTTTGTGTTTCATGTCCTCTATGAGGCGCCCGATATTGGCCATGTATGGGGAACATTCACTCACAGTTCTGTCTTTCTCCCTCTGTCTGGTAAGGCTGCCTCACAGGTTCCGGTGCCAGAGCCTGATTTGTTGGTTTGCAGCTGCAGTGTCACTGAGGAAGTCGGCTTGTAATGGACGATTTCTCTTTTACTTTCACCACGGGGATGGAATCCCAGGAGCCTTTGATCTTTTTTTTTAATATATATTTTTTATTGAGTTTTTACACATAGGGAGAGGGATAGAGAGTTAGAAACATCAATGAGAGAGAAACATCGATCAGCTGCCTCCTGAACACCCCCTACTGGGGATGTGCCCCAACCAAGGTTACATGCCCTTGACCGGAATCGAACCTGGGACCCTTTCGATGAGAGAGAAACATCGATCAGCTGCCTCCTGCACGCCCCCCACTGGGGATGTGCCCGCAACCAAGGTACATGCCCTTGACCGGAATCGAACCTGGGACCCTTGAGTCCGCTGAGCCAAACCGGTTAGGGCTAAAAATATATTAAAAAAAAAAAAAAAGAATTCACCAAACTTAAAACAGTGGTTACTTTTTGTGAGAGTAGGTATTGGTGGGATTGGAGGCTGTGGTCAACGACTAGTTCACATTCTATGTGTTTATGTATACTTTGTGTCATTAAAACATCAAACTTTTGGTTCATCTATTAATGTTCAAAAATTATGTCAAGTACAGAGGTGTGCACTCCTTGTACAAGAAAAAATGGTGAATAATGCACAGGTATAAGATGCATAAAATTTAAGAAGTGAAAGTTCTTTTTTCCTGGCTAAGTCAAACGCCTCTTTCTTTGGTCTAGGAAACTCCCTGGCAACCTGAATTCTTTCAGGTCTTTTAGAAATATATGTACATTTGTAAAAATGGAAGTATATTATTCTCTGACTTGCTTCTTTAAAAAAAATCACTACACCTTTAGAGAGCTTTCCAAATGTGAACGATTCCCATATCCAATCAACTACTACATATTTCTTAATTCCTTCCCTTCTTGTCCGTTTCCACTGCCCTGGTCCATCCCTTCCTGTCCCCTGCATGGATCAGTACCATAGACTCTTTGCTGACCTTGCTGGTTTCACTCTTTTGAATCTATTTCCCACACTGCTGTGAGGGTGAACTTGCTTAGAAGAAGATCTGAAAGCACTTCCCTGATTTAAATTATGTTAGGGTTCCCCATTGCCAGAAGTCCAAAGTTTCACACAATCCCCAAGTCTTGTTTTTGCAACCTTACTTCGTACTTGTCATGCACACATTGGCCACTCTCCAGCCACATGTGACTTCTTGCAAACCCAAATACTTTTAATCTCATGAGTCTAATCATGGCAGGGTAAGGCCTTTTAAAAAGTGCAGACCAGGGGTGTTTAATTTGCATCCTCTTTACCGTCGGTGGGGAGGAATTTCCACCCTCGAGTTATGGGGATGGCCAAATGCTGAATAGATGAGCTCGACAGCAATGTATTAGTCATGTGTACTCACGTCCAGCCCAGGGGAGGACGGCACACATCACACAAGACCACATGGTGGTTGCACTTGGGAACAGAGTGAGCAAGCAGGGGTGTAGGGAGCAGACTTTGTAGTAACAAGAGGGTGGGTGAGCACTAGTTCCTGAAAGAGGATGCCCCACACCGGTGGACTAATTTATAAGGTGCGGCATAAACGGGCTTAAGTAAAATTTGATGTTGAAATATGCACTGAACAGAACATATAAGCCAAACCTACCATAGCAAAATAGTTACCATATTTAAATTTAGTGAGCTCCCAGGTATATTAAGGGTCCCTGGGATTTGTTTCAATCAGGTACATAAGATACAAAGCCACAGACACAACCGTCATGAGGAAAGAAGCTTATTATACCCACAGACCCCAAGAAGCAGGAGACACCCCATGGAGGGCCACATGGGGAGGCACCATGGTCGGTCAGGAGGCAGAGGGAGCGAGGGGAAACATGGGCATGAACCTTTGTTGTGGTTTCCATGAAAAAGAACAGGTGAGGCAGGGTGAGCAGCTTAGGATTGGCTAGTTTGAGTTATTTCAGTGGGCACTGGGGCATAGTGTCCCCAGTTGTCCCTGGGGAAGAGTGGCCTAGAGTGGAGGCCTGGACAGGTAAGCTTACACCTGAAACCTATACTCACAGGTGAGCCATTGACTGTCTCTAGGAATTTAACTGACCCTGGCAGGGGCAGTGCCTCCAAGGTAGCAAGGCCTCAGATATCAAAGCATTAAATACAAAAACTAGAAAACATGGTGGTTACATTAGATAGAACCAAAAGGTGAGCCCTCATATTAAGTCTATGAAGGTTTGCCAACTGGTGCATTTTAGCAGATGTTAAAGTTTAATTCAAAACCTATGTAATAGAGGCACAAAAGCCAATCAGGAACTTCATCTTTTTGCCATATACATTATTTTAGTAAATTTTGGACTTCCCATTGGGTCAAACTGTGAACCTTTGTTTAATTAATTTTTTTGTGTGTCCTCCCCCTGTATCCAGGTTTCTTTTCTCCGTGCCCTTTTTTGGTTTGTTTCTCACTGGATATATGTGGGGGTGGGGCAGTGTCTCTTTACCCTACTCATATTTGTCACTTTTCCCCCACAGAGAGTATCAGGTCAGTATCTTCAGTGTTAGGGCCCTCTCATGGCAATGGTTTGAAGACACTGGGCTTAAATCGGGTTTGAATGAACATCGTCACTGTGCCATGGGGCCGCCATGGCATTTTCCCAAACCCTCGAAGATCAAGGTGTTGTGCCACCGAGGGGCATGGTAGGAGAGCACAGGCCCACACACCACAGGAGCTGATGGATCAAACCGTCTTCTGCTGCAGCCCCCCCTTTTCCATGTGTGGACTGCTTCCCTCCCCACCTTTTTTCTGCACAAGGCCCTGCAGGCTATTTTTGGTTTCTAGGTGGAAAGTCACAGTTTTTGTTTCTGTCTCCATCCAATCACATTTGGTGAGACCTTGGGGGTGGTTGTGGGGAAAGGGAGCTGGGTGGTGGGCCCCATTGATGACCATCCTCTTCTTCCGGGAAATGTCAGTAATCTCCCCGTGTTGGAGTCCACATCCAGTGAGACTACTTTGTCCGTGGCCGGGGTGGTAATCTCAAGCCCCTTAATCACAAGGTAAGTCTTTTGCCTGCTGGTAAGCAACAAGACTAAGCGAAACCCAAGTGTGGTGGTGAGGGGTTTTGCATTGGGAGAGAAGTTAAATATCAGATGCCTCTCCACCACTTTTATTTTTTTCATCAGTGCCTGGGCCATGGGCTGCCTTAGGGGTCAAGAGAGCACATGAGAGCAGCAAGGGGAGCAGCAGCTCAGGAGCCGGGCAAGGTCACTCACTACCTTTTCCTGAATGACAATGACTCAGGAGGCAACCATGGCGCCATTCTTAAATCTTCCTGGGGTCCTGGCCTCCTTTCTTTCCACAAGCAACACCAGGGGTCACCCCCAGGACTGGACTGAAAGTGCACTTTCCTAAACACTGTCTGTATTGCTGTCCCAAGTAGCTCATGATGGCCATCAGGCTAGACACAGTGACCAAAGTCCTAGCCCCACACCCACTAAACGGCACTCAAGCACCCATCAATTAAGATGCTGTGCTGTCACTGCCCTGAGGTGGGAGCCTGGGAGACCACCTGCCAGACGTTGGTCACACCGATGGCACCTGTGTACAGTAAATGGGACCATGGACCCCTTCCCTTGCACCAACTGTTACCGGAAAGGGGACTTGGCCCTTGGCAGGTCTGCCTAGAGCTGGCTGGTAGTATGTGGGTTCTTGACTTAGTGCAGGAAAAATCTCACAACACGGGTCCAGGTGACTATGAGGGAACATGTATTAAAGCTGGTGACAGCAAAACAACAAAGAGATTAGCATAGAAGAAGCAACAGGAGAGCCTAGGCTGGGAAGTCAGAGAACAGGGGTCTTGGGATCAGGTTGAGGGGTTAGCCTGGGATGAGCTGCTGCTGCCCATCACTCCCCTGGCTGCAAGTCTAGTGGGGTCCCTTAGAGTTTAGGAGATGCATGCCTGTGGGGAGAAGAAAGGGGAAGTGGGCATGATGGGAACTGCTCCCCAGGGGGAGAGCACAAGCTGGGTCCTCTGTTTTGAGGTGTCATCTTTTTCTAAAGGCAGGAATCTTGGGGGTCTCAGGGAGGGTTTCAGCAGATATTCATCAGTCTTCTAGGTGTGCTTCTCCGGGGCTGTGGTCTCCACCGATTGGTCAGGGTCAGGGTCAGGGCAGGGGGTCCTCAGTCATCACAGCTATTCCTGTGTTGTCCACCCAGTTCTGCCCCTTTTCTGGGTCTGGAGCTGAAATCCAAATGAGGCCTACATGTTATCTCTAGGGAGGTGACCTTCTGTATCTGTTGTAAATTGCTCTACCAATTTGTTCAGCTGTCTCCGTTTCCTACTCCACTTGTCCTGGCTTACTGGCCCATCTCACAACTCCTTCTCCCACCCTGTGGGAAGACATGGAGGCCATCAGTAAGCGGACCGGGAGACCCTGGGAGCCTAGCCAGCTCCTCAATCAAGAAAACAGCTAGCAGTTTTATCTCACACAGCTTGAGCAAAAACACCTCTCTCTCCCCTTGCATGCCCTGTTTTTCTGTTTTCTGTACTCTATAAACCCTTGTGCTGGGGAAACAATAGCACCTGCCAGCCACTCCTGCTGAGGCCCTTCTGCAGGCCAGGTGGGACCTAGCGGTTCAACTTTACCAGTGGCATAAACTTCAGCTGTTGGCTGCCACCTGTGTGTGTGAAAGTCCTAATAAACCCACATCTTTCACAGCCAGTCCTCCGGGTTACTTCCTTGGGAATCCAAGAACAATGCACCGAGTTTTTCCTTGCATAACAACCTCACTTCGGGATAAACTATAAAGTAATGACAGCTCTCGTCTTGTTGGGAGGAATGGGAAAGTGGGGTGGGGATTGATGGCAACATACATTTGAGATAACAAAACACGAGCTAAAGCTCAAGCTGACCAGCAATTGGCAGTTACATCCCAGAGAATAACTGCTGCCTTATGAAACTAGTTAATTTCAAAGGAGCAGTTAGTTAAAGCTGAGCAGGGGTCCACAGTTGAGGTTAAGCTATTCTTGTTTGTGATGCCACCTCCTCGTCTCTCCATTGGTGAGAAAGAGATTCCCACCCTAGACATATGCAGGTGGCTGAACATGGGACACCCGGACAGGTAGGATCGACAGCAGTTTATTAGTCATGTATACTCATGTCCAGCTCAGGAGAGAACACCGCACACCAAGCAGGGCCACTTGGGGGTTGCAGTTGGGAACAGAGTGAACAGCAGGGGTGTAGGGGGCAGACTTTGTAGTAAAAAGACCACAGGGTGAGCCAATAGGAAACTGCAGCCTGGTACTCAGGAATCAACAGGCACTGTGTCTGTCCCTGTAATAAGAATTGTTTGGGTAGGAGACCTTACCTCCCAAAGAAGAGGGAGTGGGGAACTTGCTGTTAGGCCCTTTGAGGCACCCTTGATGGTTCCAGATGTCAAGACAGCTCTTAACAGTGAATCTTAATTTCAGGCTTTATATCACAGGAAGTTATTAAAAAGCAAGTATTCCTAGAACTAATAACTGAATTACACAAGCTGTAAAATAAACATTAAAGTCAGTTGCATTTCTATATATTAGCAGTGAACATGTGGACACCAAAATTAAAAATACATTTACAACCACTAATGAAAAGAAAATCTTAGTGTAAATATAACAAACACACCCAGGACTTGTATGCTGAAAACTACCCAACACTGATAAAAGAAATAAATGATATAAATAAATAGAGAGGTATACTATAGTCATGGATTGGAAGAGTCAACATCATAAAAATGTCAATTCTCCTGAATTGATATTGGGATTTAATACAATTCCTATCAAAATCCAGTAAGATATTCTTGTAGATATACACAAGGTTATTCTAAAATTTATATGGAAAGACAAAGAAATTACAACAGTAAACATTTTTTTTTGGTAAAACAATAAAAGCAGCAGCAGTCAGCCTACCCAGTTTCAAGTCTTATAGAGCAAGAGAAACCAAGACTGTGTAGTATTTGCAGAGGGATAGACACATAGATCAATGGAACAGAACAAAGACATGGGAAATAGCCCTAACAAATATGCACACTTGGTTTTTGACAAAGGCAACTCAATGGAGGAAAGATAGCCTTTCCAACAGCCTTCAACAACTTAAAACTTGTGAGGAAGTCACGGGCTGCAAACTTGGGAAAAGGGACCAGCCAAGAAGGAAGATAACGATTTGACTGAGGTACTGCTAGGTGGTGATGGGAGATGGGATTAGTTTGAGCTCAGCTCAGGATGAAAATTCGAGCTCCAGATGACAGTTTCTTCCATCTTTCTGAATTCAGCTGTGTCTAATTGTCCAGCTCTATAGGCTCTGGCAATTTTTCCATAGGCTTCCACATTCCAAACTCAGGTCACCCCTAAGTGCTGCAGACTCCATTAGCTTTACCATTAGCATCATTCTCAAGCTGTATGAGGTAGCAAGATGGTTCTCAATAGCTTCGAAGATACATCTTCCCAGGTTCAAGTCTGGTAGAAAAGAAAGTTCTTCCAGATTTAGCTACTCACATTTAACTCCTGGGATTCATGCCTATTGGATCAACCTTGTTACCACCACTACCCCGCCCACCCCCACCCCTCACCCATATACACACTCTAGGGCAGTGGTCGGTAAACTGCGGCTCGGCAAACTGCGGCTCGCGAGCCACATGCGGCTCTTTGGCCCCTTGAGTGTGTCTCTTCCACAAAATACCAACTTCTGCGCATGGGCCACAAAGTTTCAATCGCACTGTACGTGCGCGCCCACACGTGGTATTTTGTGGAAAAGCCACAGTGAAGGGGCCAAAGAGTCGCATGTGGCTCGAGAGCCGCGGTTTGCCGACCATGGCCCTAGGGAGATTTTGTGTGTGATTGGCCAGATCTTGGTAAGTTCCACTCCTTAGGCAGGGCGCCTCAACTGATCCACATGGGCTGAAAGGGGAGTGTAGTTTTCCATAATAAACTCCAGCTGTTATAGAAGAAAAAAACACAAGAGAGCCAAAGCAACAATGTCCACTCCTACCTCTGGGAGAGAAGTTTCATGGTTAATGCCCAACTTTTTGCTCCTGATATTAATTTTTATGTAGGTTTTAAACTCCTGTTTCTCTTTTCTTGACTTTGTCAAAGGATGCTGATTAGTGACTTTTCTCTGGCTGGGGCATTTTTCACAACTACTCAGTAGTCTCACATTTGGAGACTAAGATCACTTATCAGCCTGAGATCGCTAAGCTTGCTATTTCCAGACTCCACTCCTGTGTTATAAAGTTCTAACCCCTTGACCAGGAGCTTAAATGGAATGAGCTGGCTCTGCCTGCGGGAAGCCTTTGGTGGTGGCCCTCAGTGAAACACTGACCAAAGTCTTCTGAATCATCATCTTTTTCTAAATCGAAGGCTCAGCAAAGAACAGAAGCGTATCAGAGTATCTGCCACCTTCTTCTAGTCACCCTCATTCTCGCCACCTACACCTATGGTATCCATAGCTTATTCTACTTGCTGTTGACACTTATTACATCCAGGGAATGTGTACACTGCTGACCTAGGAGGCCGTGTTTGTTCAGTGCTTTGCATTACCCTCTTGGCAGAGGACCACTAAAAGAAAATGGTGTAGCCCTCGCCAGTTTGGCTCAGTGAATAGAGCATAAGCGGACTGAAGCGGTTTGATTCCGGTCAAGGACACAAACCTGGGTTGCAGGTTCCCTGGCCCTGGCTGGGGAGCATGCAGGAGGCAACTAATCAATGTGTCTCTCTCACCTCGATGTTTCTTTCAGTCTCTCCCCCTCCCTTTCACTCTCTCTAAAAGTCAGTGAAAAAAATATTCTTGGGTGAGGATTAACAAAAACAAACAAAACACCCCGATTCCTGCCCCCCCATTTCTTTACCTTCCTGTATAGTATTTTTTTTACCATCTAGATATGCTTCTCTAAACAACATTAATTTTGCTTGCTTTGAACTTTACAAAGATGTTATATTTCCTTCTTTCAGTGAATATTATGTTTCTGAAATTCAGTGGATGCTTGCAACTGGCAGCTCTAGTCCACTCATTTTCATTGCTACATAGTTTTCAATTATATTAGTTTTCCACACATTCCTTCCTTTGTTTTTTTTTTTAATAAAAAGTTTTATTTTACAACTTTAGATTCACAGAATCATTGCAAAGATAATAGTGGGGGTTCCCAAATACCCCACACCCAGTTTCCTCTATAATTAGCATCTTACATTAGTCTGATACATTCACCATAATTAGTAAACCAATATTGATACATTATAATTGACTCAAGTCCATACTTCAGAGTTCCTTGATTTTCCCCTAATGTCACTTTTCTGTTGCAGGATCCCACCCTGGATGCCATATTACACTTAGTTGTCATGTGTCCTTAGGCACCTCTTGGCTGTGACAGTTTTTCAGATTTTCCTTGTTTTTTTATTACCTTGATAGTTTCAAAGATTATTGGTCATGAATTTTATAGTGTCTATCATTCGGGATCTGTTTGATGTTTTTCTCATCATTAAACTTGGGTAATGTTTTTTGTAAGATATTTTTATTGATTTCAGAAAGGAAGGGAGAGGGAGAGAGAGATGGAAACATCAATGATGAGAGAGAATCATTGATTGGCTGCCTCCTGCACGCCCCACACTGGCAATCGAGCCCACAACCCAGGCATGTTCCCTGACCAGGAATGGAACTGTGACCTCCTGATTCATACGTCGATGCTCAACCACTGAGCCACGCCGGCTGGGCCACACATTCCTTCCTTCATGACATCTCAAAGACCATTATGTGTGCTGAGCCCAGCTCCTGGCTCAGAGGGAACCAAATAAATATTGGTTCAATTGTTAGATGAGACTGAGCCTCGACCGACTGTCATTCCTTCGGCTGGTTTCTCTGCCCTTCGCCCCAGTGCTAGGGTCCTGACCTGAGTTAATTACAGGTATAAAATTACGTGGCCAGCAATAAGAATCTCAGTGGCCTCGCAACTCACCTAAGACTACAATTCCCAGAAAGTATTGCGGTGCCATAGTGTGTCAAGTTCACTTTACTTCCCCCTCCCTGACAAACTTCCGGGTTTTGTGGGCGGGGCTAAAGGAGTTGTCCAATGAGCACCTCCGCAGGCTGAGAGGCTGGGAAATTACTCAATGAGCGTCCTGTCAGCGGCTCCAATAAGCGCGAAGGTTGCTGGGACAGTGGTCGTGGGCGGCCTCTCCGAGCCGCGCCAGCTGAGCGGGCGGAGCCCAGCCCCTCTCTCCTGCCTTCCTGGAGGTTCGCTAATTCCCCCGGCGGCGGTCGACCCCGCTTTCATGTCCCGGGTGGGCACAGCACCCCGGAACCTAGACGCCCATGGCCACTAACCTGAGGTCGACCACTTTCAACTCCTGTCCTTCCTCGACCGAAGCTGACGACGAAGGCGTGCAAGGCACCTGCGAGGATGCTTCTATCTGCAAGAGGTGCCTGCGGGGCGCGGGTTAGGGGCCGGCAGCTCCGGGTGCTGGGGCCCGGGTGGGAGGCGGGCCTGTGTCGGTGGAACGCGCTTGCACGCTCCCGAGACCCTGGCTTCTCCCCTGTGAATTTCACAGGGCAGGGGTTCGTTTATGAAACACAATGATGTACCTTCTGCTGTGTGCCAGGCACGGTGCAAGCCCGGTTCGTGCCTAGAGTACAGCGTGGAGGGGGGGAATGACGTGACCACGACCACATCATATTGGCGTGCAGAGCTAGTACTTTCCATCGTTCTCGCCTGATTGCTACAGGAGTCCACACTATTAGGGCTGTAGTTGGGGAGCGGGGAGGGGGGCGCCTGTGAGCCCAGGTAGACATCACACACCTGGAAGCATGAAAAAGAAAGCATGAGACTTGAATGTACTCCATTTATTCATTCAACAAAAATTATTCTCGCCTGATTGCTACAGGAGTCCACACTATTAGGGGTGTAGTTGTGGGGGCGGAGGGGGGGCGCTTGTGAGCACAGGTATATATCACACACCTGGAAGCATGAGACTTGAATGTACTCCATTTATTCATTTAACAAAAATTGTTGAGAGCTTACTTTGCTCCAGGCCCTTCATTGTGCACGGTGGTGGGGGTTCAGTGATGGGGACCACATAATGAACGAGACTGACACGGCGCCTGACGTACAGCCTAGTTGGAAAAGAGACAGGAGACAAATAATTACCCATAAAATACATAACTGCAATTTTGTGTGGAGTGCTGAGATTAGGCTTTGTAATTTAGGCAGTGATGTTTAAACTGAGAACAAAAGGCTTAAAAAGCAGTGTCGGAGACTGTTCAGGCAGAGCAAGTCAAGTGTGGACTGTTGGAGGAACGGAACCAATGCCCTGGCTGCTGGGGCCATGCAGGGCTTGTAGGGTGGGGAGAACAAAAGTCGGGGTTAAGGACTGCGCTTTTTGTGGGTTCTTGGAGACCAGGCTTAGTGAAGCAGAACCTGGACTCTGGAGCCAGAATGGAGCCAGAATGCCACACTGATCCGAGCCCTGCCGTTTACAAGTCATGCAAAACCTTGGGCAAGTTACTCAACCAGTCTGTGTTCTCAGTTTTCTGGTCTGTAAAGTGGGGATGATCGTAAAGATGAAATGATATGTAATATTAGGAAAGCACTTAGAGCAGTTTCTGGCATGTGGTATATGTGAGTGGCGATAGATTAAATACGAGTAAATAGATAAATGCATACATAAGTATTAAAGGCTTGGAGGCAGTCCTTGGTGAAATTTGTGAGTTTAAAGACACCCAGCTTTATTTCTTCCGCTTTCAGTTGCTATTGACCACACGTATAGCACTGTTGAATTAGAAATAATTGTTCTCATGTTGACTGCTCTTTAGTAAGAGAATCTACAGTGTTATTAAATTATGAGAGGGAAATAAAATACTTTTCTGGCCCTGGCCCGTGTGCTCAGTGGCTAGAGCAGTGGTTCTCAACCTTCCTAATGCCGTGACCCTTTAATAGAGTTCCTCATGTTGTGGTGACCCCCAACCATAAAATTATTTTCGTTGCTACTTCATAACTGTAATTTTGCTACTGTTATGAATCGTAATGTAAATATCTGATATGCAGGATGTATTTTCCTTGTTACAAATTGAACATAATTAAAGCATAGTGATTAATCACAAAAACAATATGTAATTATATATGTGTTTTCGTATGGTCTTAGGCGACCCCTGTGAAAGGGTCATTGGACCTCCAAAGGTTGAGAACCACTGGGTTAGAGTGTCTGCCTGAGTAACCAAATGGTCTTGTTTGATTCCCGGTCAAGGGCATGCCTGGGTTGCAGGTTTGATCCCCTCAGGGTGCATGTGGGAAACAATCAATTGATGTGTCTCTCTCAATTCATGTTTCTCTCTCTTTCCCCCAAAGGGTCGTTCGACCTCCAAAGGGGTCGCGACCCACAGGTTGAGAACCTCTGAGTTAGAGTGTCTGCCTGAGTACCAAATGGTCTTGTTTGATTCCCGGTCAAGGGCGTGCCTGGGTTGCAGGTTTGATCCTCTCAGGGTGCATGTGGGAAACAATCAATTGATGTGTCACTCTTGAATTCATGTTTCTCTCTCTCTTTCTCCCCCGCCCTCCCTCCTTTCTGCTCTCTATAAAAATCAATGGGAAAAATATCGTCAAGTGAGGATTAACCAAAAAACAAAAAAACCACAAAAAAGGTTTTCTGTAGCACATTAGGGTTAGTTTTAGTTAATATTTATTAATAATATTGGTTTACTTAATATTTATTGGAAATGTATTTTGCATACTTAAAAAAAGTAAATTAGCTATAAAATAGTTCAGACGCAAAGAAAAGTACAGAGAAATAGTAGGACTAGAGCATGACTTTCCTTGACTCTCAGTCGGATAGTTTTTATAATTTAGCTCTTCTCTGCCTTGGTTTCCGGCGCCCTCTGTGTCTACTGACACCTAAACATTGTAGGGGGAGTTCAGGTTTGAACTGCAGAGAATTTAAGGCAGTGGTTTTCAGCCCGACCTGCAGGGCAGCATGGTCTGTGGGCTGCAGCTGCTCTGGCCCCACTGAACAGACGCTCTGGGCTAGGCCAAGCTGTGAAGACCAGATGTGCTGGCCACGCAGATGCGGTTCATCGAAGCTTTTTCACACTCTTCAGCTCGCTTAGTCAGTTATTCCTGTTACGCTCCCAGCACATTTTCGCTCAGGTCCTCCCTGGTTTTCTCTACCCTTCAGACACGTCCTAGGCCAGCGGGCGCCAACCTTTCAGACCTCAAGGACCACCCGCGGTCCGTGGACCACCGCTTGGCGACCGCTGCTCTAGGGCTGTTACCTCTCAATTGAGCTTAGAGTTCATGGCCGGCCATTCTGCCCTTCTCTGGCAGTGACTTATCTGCCCTGCCCTCCAGTGCTGGTAAACCCCAAACCCTGGTTGAGCCAAACTCTCCTTTCTCACCTCGAATACTATGGGGCCTGCTGTGAATTCATGTCACCCAGCCGCACCTGTGCCCAGAGCAGAGCATGACCATTCTAGTATGATTCCCTGGTCAGCTCACTTTCCCGCTCTCCAGAATACTTAACTCAGCCATTTCCCACTTTCCTCAAACCTCTCCTCTCCCTTCCCCTCCTCTCCCCCTCAAGGTAACAGAGTAGAGGTGTGGGTATTGCTGAACAGGAAATGGAAGCCTTCAGGTGGGAATGCACCTACTTCCCGCCCGGAAACGCAGTCATTCTTTCTGTCGCAGCTGTCCATGTCTTCCGGCAGAGACCACCAGAAGCCACTTGTAGTTAAGCAGTTGGGCTTCATTTCCCACTTTCCTCAAACCTCTCCTCTCCCTTCCCCTCCTCTCCCCCTCAAGGTAACAGAGTAGAGGTGTGGGTATTGCTGAACAGGAAATGGAAGCCTTCAGGTGGGAATGCACCTACTTCCCGCCCGGAAACGCAGTCATTCTTTCTGTTGCAGCTGTCCATGTCTTCCGGCAGAGACCACTAGAAACCACTTGTAGTTACGCAGTTGGGCTTAGTTACTCTTCGTAGTGGGGGAGCACTCACACGGGGGAACTTACGGGCCTGTCGGTGGGGGGGCGGGGGGACGGACGGGACTGTGTTAGAACTTCAGGACTTGGGCTATGGTTGGATAATTTGGGGGAGAGTTCAAGGAAGCGAGGACTTGCACTGGGTTGGGTGCCGACAGGAGCGGGGCAGTCCTGTCGTTGGTACTTCAGTCAGCCTTTTCTAGAAGGTGGTGTGACTGAGCGAGACAATCCCTGCTGTTCATCAAGGAGCCGCAGTCACTCCTGGCAGCTGGGAGGGTCTGGTGCTTGGTGGATGGCACCCCGACCTCATTGTGTCTGTTGAGACTGAGTTATGAAGCGGCCTTCTTCTGTCTCCCTGCATCACCGGTGCAGTATGACCTTGTGCCTTCGAGGTGACCTCGGTGAGCGCCCGCCAGCGCCTCAATGTCGGCCTGCTCTTCTTGTTTCACGGAGGGGCCTGTGAGTGTTCGGAGGGCAAATGGGAGTCTGCCAGGCAGAAGGAGAGAGCAGGAGCTGAGTAGCATGGCCATGAGGCACAGTGCGCGTTAGGGGAACTTGACATTGGGCGGGGGCATGGGTGGCAAGAGAGAATTGTGGAGAGGCCGTGAGAGAACAAAAGGTCCTGAGCGATTTTAAGTGGGGACCCGACATGATCTGGTTTCGTGTTTTAGAAAAATCCCCCGCAGCTGCGCGAGATCTGTTCCCATTTCCTGCCGCCGTGCAGCCTTGCTCAGGTCTGCTGGCCCACCTGGCTTATTGCAGCGGCCTCACTTTCTCCCTGCTTCTAGACTAGCCCCTCCCCCACCCACGTGTTTACGCTGTGGCCAGGGTGACTTTTCAGAACCACACATCTTATCCTGTCACTTGATTAACCGTCAGACACCAGGTAAAAATCTACACAACATGGCGTGACACACACACCGCACTTTTCAGGATCTGCTCATGCTGCCCTGGGTGTCTCACTGCCCATTGCAGATCTCTCAATGATCTCAAATTCATTATTTCCAAGACTCTGCTCAAGTTCACCTTCCCACAGTCTCCTTGCCACCCCTCCCCCACCCCAGTGAGTGGTGCCCGTTCAGCTCACAGGCCCGAAAGGTAAGGTGATCTTGAAGCTGCCCTTTCACTTCCCCCTGTGATCAGAACTTTGATTCTTATCTACTAAATATGCCAGGAATCTGCTTCCGTTTCTTCACCTCCCCTTCTGCCACCTCTGTCCAAGCTGAGGTCACCTGTGGTCAGAGTTATGGCACCAGCCCACTAACTGAGCTCCCCCTTATCTCCCCCAAATCCACGTCTCTTAGGTGAGCGTTTTATAAAAGGCCTGCCGGCTCAGGCCACTCCCAGTGCAGTGGCTTCTTGTTGCTGTTAGAGGACCCAGCTCCTGAGGGGCCTCCATGGCCCTGCCTGCTCTCACCTGCTTCTCCAGCCTCACCCCCCTCCCTCCCTGCCACCCTTGCAATTCTTCAGGTGTGTCCTGCTCCCCCGCCTTCCTCCAGCTTTTCAGCCTGCTGCTCCCTCCCTCCCTCCCTCGCCCCTTTAGTTCTGCGTCAGTCATCTCGGCTTAATGCGTTCATTGGGCTTTCTTTACTGAGTGCCTCCTTTGTGGAGGCACTGTTCTCCTGTGGAGCAGAAGCGAGCAACCCAGACAACACCGAGCTCTTACAGGGCATTCGTTCCAGTGGGGGCGCCGGCTGGGAAACAAGACATCTGGCGTGTCAGCTGGTGATCAGCGCCCGTGGGAGTGTTGGAAGGAGTTGTCCTCTGGGATGGGATGGCCAGGGAGGGTTCTGCTGGGAAGGTAGTGCTGGGGAGAGACTGGGGGTGGGGGGCGGGGAGGAGCCCTGTGTAAGTGGGAACCCACATCCCAGGCCCCAGGCGGGGCCAACAGAGTAGGCGGGCCCTGAGGCTGCCTGGGCCTGGGGCTGGGGGACACATGGTGCAGCCTCTTGTAGGACTAACTCTTCCTTGGAGAGGGAGCCACTGGGATTTTGAACTGAATGAGGAATGAGCTCACTTGACTTGGGTTTTAATGGGATCACGTCAGCTTCTCTGTGGGGACCAAACTGCAGGGTGAGGATGGCAGCCTGGAGACCAGTTAGGCTCTGGGATACCCCAGGCCCGAGAGGCTGGTGGCCGCCAGGGCGGGAGCCGTGAGGTGCTGAGGGGCTGTCAGGTGGAGCCCATAGGAGGTGCTGGCAGATTGGATGTGGGGGAGGCTGGGGAGTCATAGATGACGCCTTAGCGCAGACGGGCTCCCTCAAGCAAGGAGGCCTCTGATACCCGCAGACCTGAGCGTACACCCTGTGCCTCCTTTGTGCGTCCTTCGTGGGAACCGGCCATTTGCAATTCAGACGTCAGGTGTAGTTTTGTGTTCCGCTAGAATAAACACGATACAAAGCAGGGGCCGCGTCCACCTCAGAGCCACGCGCATTGTAGGTGTAATGCGCATCCGTGGATGGCTACGGTGACTACAACTGGATGCGAACACTCAAGATTACATCACCCTGGGAGGCCTTAAACAGCTGCTTTTCTTCTTCACTGGTATTGAGTGGTGTATACGGTTCAGAAACCAGGCCAGGGGCCAGTGTGAAAATGATAGAAGTGAATCTGATTTCTGAAAACTGTCCCCCTAGAGATGCAGGTGGTCTCGGCCAGGGGCCGCGTCCACCTCAGAGCCACGCGCATTGTAGGTGTAATACGCATCCGTGGATGGCTACAGTGACTAGAACTGGATGCGAACACTCAAGATTACATCACCCCAGGGCCCGGCCGGTGTGGCTCAGTGGTTGAGTGTCGACCTATGAAGCAGAAGATTACATCACCCTGTGAGGCCTTAAACAGCTGCTTTTCTTCTTCACTGGTATTGAGTGGTGTATACGGTTCAGAAACCAGGCCAGGGGCCAGTGTGAAAATGATAGAAGTGAATCTGATTTCTGAAAACTGTCCCCCTAGAGATGCAGGTGGTCTCGGCAAGCCTGCTGCCCCGCCCCATCACTGCTGCCCCGCCCCT
>NW_005355753.1:1297283-1302746 GCF_000412655.1 Myotis brandtii | reverse complement strand
GAAAGAGGTTGTATCAGTTTTCATTCCCGCCTGTGCAAATGAGATGCTAATCATAGAATTTTCTTGGTGACCAATGGCTCATCAGCTGGAGGTGGAGAAGAATCCCTCTCTAATTTGTGTTTCTATGATCACTGGTGAGACCCAGCACTTTGCTCACTATCATTGATATTTTTATGTGAATCCTTTCTCCAGTCATTTTCCAACTGGGTTGTTGTCTTTTTCTTGTCTGGTTATTTGTACTTCTATTTCTGCTTTTATAAGAACTTTTTATATGAGGGATGGTACTCCTTGGCCTGTGTTTGTTGCAGTATTTTCTCTCAGATGGATGCTTGGTTTTCACTTTCGCTTGTCAGTGCATTTCATAATACAGAAATTGTGAATCTTCATGGTGCAAAATCTGACAACCTAATTTTATGGCTTGTGTTTTTCGAGCAGTGCTTTGAAAGTCCATTTTCAATCATTTCAACATTTTCTTTCAGTACTTCTATGGCTTTGTCTTTTATGCTTAAATCATTCATCTCTTTTATGTAAGAATGTAGCAGTTTTAACTTAATTTTGTCTGAAAACATTAGCTAGTTGTCCCTATACCATCTATTAAATGGTCTCTATTTCCCAATTGATTTGAAAAGTCACATATAATATACTAAATTCTTATATATACTTTAACACAGCGATGGCATTCTTGACTCCCAATTGAAATGCCTTTTCCCCCCCATTTTGATGCCTTAAGACTATTAATCACAAAGTTACTTAGTTGTGAATTGATTCAGAGCTCCCATAGCTTGCTTGGCAGGGCAAGAATGGGGAAGGAAGCGTACCAGCAAAAGACATGTGTCCGAGTGTGTCTCTTTTCATCAGGAAAGCTGTAGAGTTTTGGGAAGCCCTGTAGACTTCTTTGTACTAGGACATATGGCCCCACCCTCAGCTGCAGGAAAGTGTGGGGAGGTAAGAACTTCTCATTGGGCAGATGGATGCCTCAAACAAAATTGGGGTTCTTTTAGTAAGGAAGAAGGGGTGAGTGGATATTAGAAAGGGAACTTGAAGGTCCTGCTATGTTCCTCATCTCCCCCCGCCCCCCCTAGAATTTCCCTGGTGGGGGAGGGGGAGGGGAAGAGAGAGAGAGAGAGAGAGAGAGAGAGAGAGAGAGAAAGAAAGAAGGAGGAGGAGGAGGAGGACGACGACGACGAGGAGGAGGAAGAAGAAGGGAGAGAGAAGTAGAGGAAGAGGTGGAGGGGAGAGGAGGGGGTAGGGGATAGGGGAGGGGAAGAGAAGAAAATAGAGGAGGGAGAGAGGGACATAATTTATATACAGGGTGTCCCAAAAAATATATGCACATTTTAACAGCTGATAGCTCAATTTTGAAAATTGGATGTATTTTAATAAACACTGCCTTTATAATTATTCAAAGTATATATACATTTTGGGGGGACACCCTATAAATTAAGTGCTCAAGTTTTCCATTTGAGGAGTGTTGACAGTTGTATATATCTGTGAACCACCACTCAACAAGATGTAAAATATTTCTGAAACTCCAGAAAGGCCGCTTTTCTCTCTTTTGGTTGGTCTCCTTGCCCCCACCTCACTAGTATTTTCTGATTTCGGCTACCGTGGATCAGATTTGCCTGTTCTTGAACATCATACGAATGGAATCATACAGTATGCATTCTTTTTGTAATTTCTTTCACTCAGCATGTTCGTTGAGATTCATTCATGTTGTCAGAGATAAAGCCAGGTCCTGGTTAAAGTGGTAAGGTCAGGTTTTAGCCAGCGATAACTATTGCAACAGGGAAAGAGTCCTGGGTGAATAACTCGCCTGCAGCTCTACAGAGGGCGTTTTGAGGGAGGTGGGGGAGTCAGGAGTTGGGCGAGCACTGGGCAGTAGAGTCAGAGAAGTGAAAAGTTATAAAAAGAGGGAGGGAGGAAGGGGTCGGTCCCCGTGAAGCCATCTGGGTTTGCTACCTGGGAGAAGGGGCGTATCTTTAATGTTGGCTGGACATGCTGTGCTCCTGGCGGCCTTGCATTCTCTCAGGCACTTTAAGTGCGAGGAGCGTCATCCTGAGGTTGTGGCCTTGAGCTCTTAGAAGCTGTTAGTGTTTGTCCAAGTCTCTATATTACAGGCCAAGGTTGCAGCCTGATTGAGAAGACGGCTCAGAGGAACCTGGCTCGTGTGTGGTGAGGAGAGAACCCCTGTCCGTGTAAAGTGGTTTGGTCCTTTTCATGCTGTGTGACCACACCCTGATTTGTTTGTCCCTTCACCGGATGAGGGTCACTTGAGTTGTGCCCAGTTTTGGGCCATTGTGGATGGGCTGCGATGAACATTCTTACAGGTCCTTCATTTCTCTTGGGTAGATGTCTAGGAGTAGACTTGCGTAGTCATAGGCTGGGTGTATATTTAATTGCCAGATTAATTCCCAAAGTGGTTTATCAGTTTACACTTCCCACCAGCCATGGATGAAAACTCCACATCCTTGTTAACACTCCATATCGTCAGTGGGTGTGAAATAGCATCTCACTATGGTTTTACATTGCATTTCCCTGGTGACTAATTTATGTTTATTGTTGAAAGTATTACAGATGTTTCCCCCCCCCCCCCATTGACCCTCTCCAGGGTCAAGCACCTTTTTAAAAAATAAATATATTTTTATTGATTTCAGAGAGAAAGGAAGAGGGAGAGAAAGATAGAAACATCAATGATGAGAGAGAATCATTGGTCGGCTGCCTCCTGCACACCCCCTACTGGGGATTGAGCCTGCAACCTAGGCATGTGCTCTTGACCCGAATCGAACCTGGGACCCTTCAGTCCATAGGCTGATGCTCTATCCACTGGGCCAAACCAGCTAGGGCTTAATCACCTTTTTATGTGTTTATTGGCCATTCCTACATCTTTTGTGAACTGTCTGTCCAAGTTTTTTTGCCCATTTTTATTGATGATGTCACTGTTGGTTTTGACTTATATTGTAGTTCATTACATAGCTGGGTAGGAGTCTTTTGTCAGATAGATGTATTGTAAATATACATTCATGTATAGGAAAATGAATTTTTTGTCATTAATACTCACAACGGATATTTTTTCCATCTGTTTTTTGAGACAGTGGAAGGGAGAGAGTAAGCAGGGGAGGGGGGGAGGTGAGGGGAAAGAGAGAGAGAGAGAGAGAGAGAGAGAGAGAAGAGAAGAGAAGAGAGGAGAAGAGGAGAAACATCTATGTGAAAGAGACATATCAATTGGATATCAATTGGTTGCCTCCTGCATGTGCCCGACCAGGGCTGGGGATCAAACCTGCAACCCAGGTATGTGCCCTTGACTGGAATAGAACCTGAGACTCTTTTGTGGGCGGATGTTCTAACTAGCTAGCAACACTGGCCAGGACAAGAAGTGAAATTTAAAAATATCCTATATAATAAAAGGGTAATATGCAAATTGACCCTAACAGCAGAACAACTGGGAATGACTGGTTACTATGACACACACTGACCACCAGGCAGATGCTGAGATGTCCCCTGGTGGTCAGTGCCCTCCCACAGGGGGAGCTCTGCTCAGCCACAAGCCAGGCTGATGGCTGCCAGCACAGCAGTGGTGGCGGGAGACTCTCCCGCCTCCTCAGCAGCACTAAGAATGTCCGACTGCAGCTTAGGCCTGTTCCCCGCTGGCAAGTGGACATCCCCCAAGGGCTCCCAGGCTGCCAGAGGGAATGTCTGACTGCCAGCTTAGGCCCAATCTCCCGGGGAGCGGGCCTAAGCCAGTAGGTGGACATCCCCTGAGGGGTCCCAGACTGCGAGAGGGCACAGACCGGGCTGAGGGACCCCCCCGAGTGCACAAATTTTTGTGCACTGGGCCTCTAGTTATTTATAATAGCATCAAAAATGTAAACTGTCTAAGAATAAATCTAATGAAAGGTATGAAATACCTTTACACAGAAAACTATAAAACACTACTGAGAGAAATTAAAGGAGACTTACGTAAATGGGAGGTATACTTTGTTCATGCATTAGAAGACTTGGTGTTGTTGTCTATTCACTCCTAATTGATCCATAGAGTCAGTGTAGTCCCAATCAAAATCCTAGCCACATATACACACATATCTACATGATACCCACACATAGATACACATACACATACACAATACAACCACACATAAACACATATCTACATGATACCCACACATATATACACATACATGTACACAATACAACCACATATACACACATATCTACATAATACCCACACATATATACACATACACGTACACAATACAACCACACATACACACATATCTACATAATACCCACACATATATACACATACACATACATGTACACATATACACACACATGTACACAATACAACCACACATACATATACATTGCTCGGTGGTCCAAAAGAGTGTTTCACAAACAGTAAGTTGTGACCCATCGATACCATGAAATCAACGGAATATCTGAAAGCCTGCATTTGAAAAATGAAGTAGAATACAGTAACACAGAAATCATCCAAGTGCAGTTTTACAGTGTGAGGACTGGAGAGTCACTGGTTAGAAACACTGGGACATAGGGCTCGGGATGGTGGTCAGACGTGCCTGTGTACTGTTGAGGTCAGTCCCAGGTTCCTGCCAGGCACGTGTGCCTGAGTTTACTTTTCTCTCCAACCTCTTCCCCAGTTTCTCCTGTTTCCCCCCCCCCCCCCCCCCCCCCCCCCCTTCTGCTACCGGGACACTCCAAGTCCATTCCCACGCCAGAGCGCGTCTGTCAGCCGGGTCTCCTGTCTGCAGGGCCCTTTGCACAGTGACTCCATTCTCTAGGGCTCAACTTGCCATCCCCCACCCAGAGGCCTTTCCCTTCCCCTTCTCTCAGGAAGATCCCTTTGTTCTCCTTGTTACTCATGCCCTTCACTGGTCATAATCCCATGTTTATCTTTGCCTCTGGCCCTTCTCCGTCTTACCTGGCATTGAGCAGACAATAAATATTGCTTGACTGAATCTAATACCAACTGATAGTACAGAGCTGAGAGGAATAGAAACTGCTCCTTGTTATCTGCCAGGGCAGCAATAGTCCAACAGGAGTGCTTGGAGGAAGGCCCGCTGAGCAGCCTTCCAGCGGTTGCTTGGCATTGGAGTGAGCAGCTTGATACCGATGAAGGGATTCTTGCACTGGATGTTGGGATTGACCAGATCATTTCCAAGGCCCCTTCTAACCCTTTAACTAAAGCATGTCAGACTCCAAGGCTAACACGGGCCAAATCAACAAGGTGGAAGTGTATCTGGCCGCAAAAAGCAAAAGCTTCAATTTTCATAGAAACATAGGTTTATTTCGATAGAGACATGCTGAATGCCAAGGGCTGAAATAAATGAGTCATCGTTAATCTACACTAATAAAAGAGAAACATGGTAATTAGCGCACGACCGCTACCCTTCCCATTGGCTAATCAGCATATCCTTATGCAAATTAACTGTCAGCCAAGATGGCGGG
>NW_005355753.1:1288488-1295481 GCF_000412655.1 Myotis brandtii | reverse complement strand
AATAAAAATTAATATTTTTTCTTGAACATTAACTTACCAGACACTGAATAACTGCACAAATTAATAAGCTTAACGCAAATAAACCTATTTTTCTTGTTCTCCGAAAGCGAAATATTTCCTGTTGCGCATACTAAGCAAGTCAGTCCAAGACTAATGAAATGGCAATCAGCTGCTAAAATATTCACTGCTAGTATTAGTGGACAGAAATGGTGCGCCTGCCTGTAAGGCACTTAAGGGAAATGAATGCAACACAATTATATTAAAAGTCATTAGCAAATGTTGTAGTTAGTTATTAATAACTAGAGGCCCGTTGCAGGAAGATTCCTGTAAGAATAGGGCTTCCTCAGGCCTATTCCTGCAAGAATAGGGCTTCCTATGGCCAGAGCGAAGCAGAGAAGGTGCCTTGCTCCCTCCCGTGTCCACTGCCTCGGCTCCCTCCCTTCTCTGCCGCTTCACTCCCTTCTGCAGCACTTGGCTTCCTTCTATGATGTCTTCAGTCTTCACTCGTGCCTGCATATGCAAATTAACCGCCATCTTCGTTGGGTTAATTTGCATACACACCCTGATTGGCTGGTGGGCGTAGCGGAGTGACATCAATTTGCATGTTTCTCTTTTATTAGTGTAGATTATGTATAACAGGATATTGTAAAAATTTAAGTTATGAAATTTTTATTAAAACGTTTCTTACATACCGTTATATTGGCTGGGCCACAAAAATATGCCTTGTGGGCTGTATGTGGCCCGGGGGCCGTGAGTTTGACATGCTTGCTTTAATTGTTCGATGGTGTTCTCATCACTGGGCAGTGACCACTAGATGGCACTCGATGAATCCTTTGAAATCTGTTCATCAAACTCAGTGAGGAAACTTCCTCCAACACAAATGTGAAATAAAATCTTCACAGAAGTCTCATCCCTTTCTGTGTGTAAGGCGCATGGGTGTTTTCTGTTTTACTGTATTCTACTTCATTTTTTAAATGCAGGTTTTCAGATTATTCCATTGATTTCATGATATTTTGTGAAATACTCTTTGGACCACTGAGCGAGTTTACTCTTGTAATACTCTGTTTTCCTCGGAGAGTCCAGGCTTGTAGCAAGTGGTGTTCTTAGCGAGCTCTTTGTTTCTGTGCTGAGCGGCTGTACTGAGTAGCTGAACACAGGTACTTTCTTATAAGTGTCTGTGGTTGTGTAAACATAAATGTGAGATACTGTGGGGGAATCTTTTTTCAGAATCAGCACCTGTTGCAGTCAGGGCTGCAATAAACCTTGTCGGTAGGTATAAAGAAAAGAAAAGCGACAGTATCTACTTTTGGGAGCTCAGAACCTACCTGGGAGACACGCACATCCACACCCCTTAAATTTCAGCTTCCTTATCAGGCAACGTGGAATTGAGTGCATCCCTCGGGTATTAGGTGGGATGCTTTAGGCTGAAAGTAACAGAAGCCTGGCTTGGGTTGGCTCAAATGGTGAAGAAATTATCTCACCAAATGTCCGTGGGGAGGTAGAGCAGGCTCCAGACCCACAGTGGTGTGGCATGGCCTTGGGGACCCGGGTTCCTTCCGTGACTCATCGGTGGTCCTAGGCTGGTGCCACTCGTGGTTGCCAGAAGACTCCCAGTGTAATCCTGCTTCAGCTCTCAGACTCGGAACAGTAGAACTTTACCTGTGTAGGGAGTAGCCTGGGGTAGAGAGAGGTTAGGACACCAGAGCATTGTGCAAGTTGTAGTTGTTTTGTTTCTTCCCGGTCTCCCCACTGTGCCCACCTTAAGGAATGTGAAATGACTGGCACAAACGGCAGAGTCAGGAGAAAACGTAGGCCGCTATTAGTGATGTTTGCCGAATATTTCTGAATTTCCTTTCTCTCGACATAGAACTTTTTAGTTATCTGATAAAAGCTTTGGCTAGTGAGTTTGCTGAGTGAATAAATTGTTGTGGCGATGGGTGAAGTTATTTGCAGTTTAGGGCTCTGGGGAAGGAATTAGCCATAAGAGGAAAGACAGAGGTGAGAAATGGCCGCTGTAGGGGACGTGGTGGGAAGTGTGTGTGAATATAAGGGGTGGTGAGTCTGCTCAAGTGTGTAATGGAACCCTGTTTGGGCAGTCAGTGGCCTTTGAGGCCGATGACTTTCTTCTGGATCCTTGACCTGGTTCCTGGGAACGGGGCCATGAACCTTGGCCAGAATATACACAGATCTCTGCTCACATGCCTTCTCTTTCATTCCTCTCAGGTTTGCAGTGAGCATTGGCTACTGGGATGACCCTTACCTCCAGCACCTTGTGAGGCTGAGCAAAGAGAGGAAGGCCCCTGAAATTAACAGAGGCAAGTGGCCCCCTTTCTCCCTGGCATCTTCTCATCAGCTGAGTGGTCTGAAGTTTCAGGGATTCATTAAAAAAAAAAATTTGTATTGATTTCAGAGAGGAAGGGAGAGAGAGAGAGAGAACGAAACATCAGTGGTGAGAGAGAATCACCAATCAGCTGCCTCCTGCACACCCCACACTGGGGATGTGATGGGAACCCGCAACCAGGGCATGTGCCCTGACCGGGAATTGAACCCATGACCTTCTGAACCCATGACCTTCTGATTCATAGGTCGACGCTCAACCACTGAGCCACACCTGGTGGGAGAGGGATTCATTCTTAAACAGAATTCCAGGATGCACTCTCTCCAGTAGTATATGAAAGTGCTCATTTCCTAACATCATCACCAACAAGCGTATTATGAAACTTCTTATTTAGAAAAAATTCCTATTTTTATTTTTAAAAATACTTTTATTATGGAAAGTTTCAAACTGTCAAAAGTGGAATTACATGTGGATCAATTTTAGTAATTATCAAATCTTGGCCATCAGTGTGAAGTTTTTTTTAAAAATATATTTTTATTGATTTCAGGGAGGAAGGGAGAGAGAGATAGAAACATCAGTGATGAGAGAGAATCATTAATAGTTTCCTCTGCATGCTCCCTACTGGGGATCAAACCCAAAACCTGGGCATATGCCCTTGACCAGAATCGAACCCGGGATCCTTCAGTCCGCAGGTTGACTATCCATTGAGCCAAACCGGCTAGGGCTCAGTGTGCAATTTTTAATCTTTGTTAATTTGATATTGAGAAATGCTATCATAGAGTAGTTTTAGTTTTATTCTTTTTACTTAAGGATAAGGTTGAAGATCGTATGTTGAAAAGCCATCTATATATCTTTTACTGTGAAGTGCCTGTTCACATAAGGGACTACTTTTTGCTGCCTTACTGAATGATTGGTGACAGCATCAGGAAGTCAAAGGATTTGACTGAGAAGTTGACCACGTGACAGTTGCTCCTGTGTGAGCAGAGAGTCTTGGCCCTGAAGATCCTAGAGGGAGGGCCTATAAGAAATGCAGACATTTTAAAATGGGCATTTCTGAGAATAAGGACTTGGAGTTTGCTTTGAACAGAGGGCGAGCTTGGGGGGAGCCTGGCTGAGTGGGCTCTGCCCCCTCCCTCCCGCTCTCTGGGCAGGCTTCCTGTGAGTGCCCAGAGGCAGGGACCTGCCAGGCTGACGGGCTCGCTGGCACCAGGTCAGCCTCCTCCCTCCCTTCCTCTCTCTCGGGTTTGAATGTCTCGTTTGGGGACCTGCAGCCCACTGGGAGAGTGCTTCCCACTGTGCAGGAAGGCTCTGTGTGTTTCCAGTGTCCAAGCCGACTCGCTTCTCTGTGGCTGTGAAAAAGCTCAAGAGGCCAAATTCCTAGAGGTCATTTTCAAGAGGAACATTGAGACCGGATGTTTTGATGTAAAACCCTGGTCTTCCTGAAGTAAAATTATAGGACATTTTATTTCTCTTAGGACAGATAGTTAATCCCACCCTTACGTAGGTTGTGCTCAGTTTGGGTCAGAAGGCTTTAAGAAAAAGGGGGAGAGAACCTGGAAGTTGCCCTGTCTCAGGTGAAGTCTGCAGCCCCTGCCAACCCTGCAGGAGGCATGCGGGGTGTTCTGGCTCGCTCTTTGGGGGGCTTTGCAAGGCCACTGTTGTCGGCACTGAGGGACCGCCTGTTCCTCTGTCTCTTCCTTAGGATATTTTGCTCGAGTCCATGGCATCAGTGAGCTGATAAAGGCATTCCTACGGAAGACAGAGTGTCACTGTCAGATTTTAAACCTTGGGGCTGGGATGGACACCACCTTCTGGATATTAAAGGTGAGTTAAAATTCCCCTTCCTCTTTTCCCAGTTGTTTGCATTTAATTTTGAAGATGTTCACCTGGTTCTAAAATTTTAAAATATATTAAAATGGATGCAGTGACAGCCCGTCTACACCCCTGTCCCCAGCCCTCCCATGCTCCCAGCCACCACCAGCCCCGGCTTCATCGCACCAGGTCTCCGTGAAGGATGTGTGGGTTGTGTCTCACCTTTTGCGTTGTAAGCAGGGCGTTAATGCAAACTTGTGTGCGTTTTTCTCTGCCTGTGGGAACATATCAAAGAAAACATTCTGTTAGTGGAATTGCCGAGACAAAGAGCACGTGTACTAGTGATTTTGACGCTAAGATTTTATTGTGGGCATAACAGTGTCTGTAAAATTTAGAGACTTGCACAGCTGGGTGTTGGTAATGCGATGCAGAGCCTTTTGGAGCCATTCTTTGATTTGATCCCTTAACTGCCCTGTGAGGGGCCAGGAGCAGGTGCACTCACACACAGGAAAGGGAACTCGGGTCTAGTTAGTGGCAGGACCAGGACTGCAATGTTGGTCTTTGATTCCTGGGCTGGAATTTTACCCCAAGCCCTTTCCCTACAAAGACCTTACTGGTTGCATTCACTTTCTTTAGGTTTGTATAGATTTTTGTTGGTTCTTCTCTGAGATGTCACAAGGGTACCTGCATCCCCCCAGATTTCTTGCAGACGGACACAAAGATAATTAGAGTGTGTGGTGTTACCAGCCTGCATGTCGGCCCCAGAGCAGCTCCCCTGCAAGGTCTGTCGTCTTGAAGCTCCCAGCCTTTCTTTCCTGGAGAAGAACTCAGCGGCCTCCACTTGGTCTTAGGATTGAGTGCTTGCCCCGCAGTCTCCATTCAGATAAGCATACGTCCCATTGGTGAAGCGCTTTACAAACAGCACTTCATGAGTTTCCATGAGAGCCCCGTGAGGCGGGTGTACACAGCCAGGGCCGCAAGAGCTGTGTCTTCTCCAGATGGCCAGCCAGTGGCCTGGGAATGTGGGGCAGCTCAACCTCCAGAGTCCTTGTTCTCTCCTCTGTGTGCAGCCCCGTGCTTGTATAGAGGCATCTTTTCTGTGGGTCGATTGTGCCTCTAACACAGTGACCCTAACGTGGTGCGAGGCACTGGACAGAGTGCAGTGGAGAGAGTGCGGTGTGGACAGGGGCCTCTAACACAGGGACCACAGCGTGGTGCGAGGCACTGGACAGAGTGCAGTGGAGAGAGAGGGGCGGGATGTGGACAGGGGCCTCTGGAGAATCCCTCCTCGGCCTGACACTGGACGTGGGGTGTGGTTTCTTTTGGTTGTATGTTTCCTGTCTTGCAGGTGGGTGAATAATAAATAAACCCGAGGTTGTATTTCTGAGCGAGTACACCGAGGCTCCTGTGCTCCTCCCGGGAACGAGGTTGTCCGTCAGCAGTGAGGAAGGAGAATAGCACAGCGTCTGAACGTTCTCTATGGAGGTGTTTTTGTTGCTCTAAGAAGTTTTTTAAAAATGGAAAGTTCTTCTTTTTGCCAAGAACAGAATTATGCTTGTTTGCGCTCTTAGAGCCCAGGCCGCATGGGCCGCCTGCTTTTGTGACTCAGGTTTATTGGCAGCAGCCCTCCCAGGTGGGCACATCTTCTCGATGGTGCCTTAGCACAGCGACCGCCGAGTCGAGTCGTCAAGACGCCATGGGGCCTGCAAAGACTAACGTACTTTCTGGCTCTTTGCAGAAAGTTTGCTAATCCCTGTTTTGGAGAATATGCGCTTCTCTGAAAGGGCAGGGAAACCGCGTCCTCTGGTCTCGCTGTCTCATGCAACTTCCACCTGCATGGTTCCCGGCTGCGCCCGCAGAGGCGTGGCTGGAGTCACAGGCTTTCTGCCGTCCTACTGTGTGAGCTCGGCTGTGGGCTCTTGGGCCCAGGCTCTGTCTTCAGGCAGTGGGCAAGAATAGGCAGGAGAAGGCCCAGCATCGTCCCGAAGGAAGAATAAGGGCGAGTGAAACCTCCCGGCCCGAGTTCCCTGGTGTCCCTGGAACGCCATTCCTGCACAGTCAGAGGGTCAGGTACGCAGGGAAGCAGTGCCGATCTTGGCAGCTTGTGAAGTGGTCGGCCCTGCCGGGTCCCCTTTGAGTTGAGTGGTTCCTGGCTGCTCCTGGCTGTCCTCTGGGAGTTACACGTGGAGTCGGATGTCCCCCTGCCCTGTGACGTGCGAGCTACTTGGAGTGGCATGTCAGAGATTCACAGAATAAAAAGTTGCAGCCTCGCCCTGCCCGGTTTGGCACAGTTAGAGCATTGTTGGCCTGTGGACTGAAGAGTCCTGGGTTCGATTCCGGTCAAGGGCATGTACCTCAGTTGCAGGCTCGATCCCTGGCCCCTGGTTGGGGGGCATGCAGGAGGCAAACAATCGACGTGTCTCTTTCATCATTGATGTTTCTGTCTCTCTCTCCCTCTCCCTTCCTCTCTGAAATCAATAAAAATATATTTTAAAAAAAAGATTTGAATCTTAAAAAAAAAAAAAGAAAGTTGCAGCCTCACTTGCCACAGCCATGAAAGCAAGAAAGATGGTGTCTGTTTTGTGAGCATGTTAGAAGCTTCCTTCCGCAGTGACCTCTATTCAGGATCTTACCAGATCACGTGAGCGAGTGCGTGGGCAGCTCTTCAAAAAGGAACAGGTCCTGCCCTAGCCGATTTGGCTCAGTGGATGTGTCTCTCTCACATCCATGTTTCTCTCTCTCTCTCACCCGCCTCCCTCCCTCCCACCATCGCTAAAAATCAATGGAAAAATATCCTTGGGTGAGGATTAACAAAAAAAAAAAAAGAAAAAAAAAAAAAAAAA
>NW_005355753.1:1276481-1287679 GCF_000412655.1 Myotis brandtii | reverse complement strand
CCTTGAGTGTGGTTCTTCCACAAAATACCGACTTCTGCGCATGGGCCACAAAGTTTCAATTGCACTGTACGTGTGCGCCCCCACGTGGTATTTTGTGGAAGAGCCACACTCAAGGGGCCAAAGAGCCCCATGTGGCTCGCAAGCCGTGGTTTGCCGACCATGGAGCTAGGGGAACAACTGCTAGATTAATTTAAGGGTTTTATGCACCTTAAAAAACTTACAACAAAAGTAGTTTCCATTGATTTCCTTATAAGTGGCGTTTTCAAGGACCTGGGCAACGCTGTGACTTCCTGAGCACAGTGGGTGAGAGCAGTCCATGCCTGTTCCGCTTCACAGCCTTCTCCACGTACGAACACCCATCTGTCCGCCTCACAGGCATGTACTGGGTGGAAGGTATATGGAGGGAGGTCATTAGGTGTCTACAGCCACCGGCTGCCTGCTCGCCGCCTCCGAGGCAGCCGCCGTGGTCTGCAGGCTCCTTGCAGAGCGGGTGTGGCAGGCGTGCGTGTTGGCTGCTGCCTAGTGCCAGATGCCTCTTGCCGGGCCAGGGCTGGTCCGAGATGTGGCTGTAGTGACACGGGCGCTCCGCTGAGGCAGTTAACACGGCACCGGGTGCTGTAGGTTGCATTCAGGAAGGACTTGCACCTGGTAGGCAGGTACAGGAGACGCAATTGGTAGGGTGTAGTAGAAATTTGAGTGATCGTTTGGTTTGTAGTGATACTGTGTGTTGAAGGGTAAAATCTGTTCTTTTCCGTTCCTTTGTCTTTCTCTCTTTCTGCCTCCTCTTCCTCTCCACCCTCTTCCCCCAGACCAGATCCTCTGAGATTTTAACTGAGGACCATTCTCCACATGGACCCCACAATTCCGATGCTCGCCTTTCGGGGTCCCCTGCTCATGATTCTGCCCCTGTTGTGCAGCCCCAGGGGCCTGTCTGCTGCCCGCTGTACTGTTCTCTGTCTCAGGTCACTCTGCATGTGTTGTACTCTTACCTGCCCAATTGCTCAAGCCAGAAGCAAGGGTGCCGGCCTTGCCCTTCCTCCTATCCTGCACCAGCTGCCACCAGGGTCTGCAAGCCAGCGGCTTCCTTTTCCTTCTTCTTTGTCTCTTTTACAATACGGCGTAGTTCTGTTTTTCTGGACTACAGGGCAGGGGGGCGCGAGCGGGTTGACGTGTCTCCAGAGGGAGACGCTGGGCAGGTGGGCCAGGTGTGGGCGCCTTGTTTCCTGCTGGGTCTCAGAGAAGTGAAGCGCTCCTGCAGCATGACGGGACCTGGAGAGTCACCGGGGGTGTGGTCACACCTGTGCAGGCGGTGACTGCCCACAGGGAGAGGAGGCGTTCGAGAAGGTCTCAGCCAAGCTAGCAAACTCGGGAAAGGGAAGCAGGCCGTGTGTGTGTGTGTGTGTGTGTGTGTGTGTGTGTGTGTGTGTGTGTTTCAGGCTTTTTCACTGCGGCCCACAGTACAGTGGGGCCTTGACTTACGAGTTTAATTCGTTCCGAGACCGAGCTGTTAAGGAACTTGTTAAGGAGCTCGTTAACTCAAATTACTCTATCAACTCAATGCAAAAAATCGGCCGAGAGACAGCTGGTATCTCAAAAAACTCGTTAGTCAGGACACTCGTAAGTCAAGGCCCCACTGTATAAAATAAATATAAAAAATATAAGTCTTTGTTTTACTATGGTTGCAAATATAAAAAAAACTAGAGGCCCGGTGCACAAAAATTTGTGCACTGGGGGGGCGGGAAGGGGGGGTTCCCTCAGCCCGGCCTGTGCCCTCTCGCAGTCTGGGACCCCTTGGGAGATAATGACCTGCTGGCTTAGGCCTGCTCCCGGGTGGCAGAGGGCAGGCCCAATCCCTAGGTGCAGCCCCTGGAACTTAAGGAAACCTTTACTACATTGACATATTTAGCAATATCATCATCACTAATAAAAGCAGACTTAGAACTGGACGCCATTTCGAAGCTTTGATAGCGCTCCCGGCACTTTTGGCGAAAGACAGGAGGAGCGAGATTGAGCTCCCCGGCACTCTAGGGGTTAATGATAAAGGCTCACAGGTGGCGCATTTGAGGCAGGCCCTGTTCTGCAGTGTCTCCTGTATGTATTTCCTCGTTAGTCCTCACAACCCCAGAAGGTGCTATCATTTCTCTGCTTTTCGCCCAGGGAGTGGAGTGCCGTTCCCGAGGCCTCACAGCAAACAAGTGGTGAGCTGGGTTTGAACCCGCGCCCAGCTCTAGTGCCTGCACTTTATCTCCCACCACTCTCCTGTCACAGAAAAAGCAAACGTGTCGCAAAATAACACTAGCCCTCGTCACATGCTGTTTTCTTTTTTTCTGATGCTTGCTATTTTATTCTATTTCATCCCCAAACTGCTGGTCAGACGCGCTACAAACATTGATTTCCTGACCTGTTAGGTCCCAAACTGCTTTTTGAAGAATACTGTCACGTTCTACTTCCAAAGTACCTCTTACCTCCCACCTCCACCCCAGCGGCCACTCCCCCAGTTTAGGTTCCCCATTACTTCTTACCTGGACGACCTCCGTGGCCTCCTAACTTTCCCTCCATCTGTTCCTCATGCTGAGAATAACTTGGGAACTGCATTTCTGACCGTATCGTTCCCCTGGTTTAAAATCCTCGGTGCCGCGGTGCTCTTCGGGGCCTCACACTTGCTCCGTGGAGATGACAGTCAATGTATGCGTGAATACGTCATTCTCAAGATTTCTGTGTGTTTTTCCCTCAGGATCAAGATCTTCTCCCAGATAAATATTTTGAAGTCGACTTCCCACTCATAGTCACGAGAAAGGTACACAGCATCAGGTAAGTGTGGTTTTCGCCTGAAGAGAGAATTCAGAGCCAGCCTCAGTGAGTGGCGTGTGGGTTGCCGGGACCTCGTTTTGTGCACGGCTTTCCTTTGCCCACCTCCCACCTCCATTCTTGCCCTGGGACCCTCATTCCAGCATGCCGTGCAATCTTCGAAATGCAACACACCCTCTCCTGGGACACTGCCCACTGGTGCAGCTCTCGAGGGAGAGTAGTGTGATTTTTCATGTGCATTTTGTTTGCTTCTTTATTCCCAGGGCATAGAGAGGTACTGGTTCAGAGTAGACGTGCAGTAAATATTTTTTGAATGAATGAATGGAGACCGAAGTTAACCAGTGATTATATATGAGCTATTGTGGGGCCATTCCAGGTTTCAGAGAGTTTACAGAGTTGTAGACAGAGAGTTTGCTGATCTTGGCTGAGAGCTTGTCGTTGCCTGGCACCAACTTGGGTTGTCTCATCCAGTCCTCAGAGCAGACTCATGAGTTAAGTGCTGTTAGCCCCTTTTACAGATGGGAAAACTGAGGCTCAAAGAAATTTGGTTAATTTGCCTAAGACCACCCAGCTAGCAAGGGGTCGAGCTCAGATTTAAACCTTGACTTCAAGCCCAAGGTCAGGGTTTCTTAATAGTGTTAACCCAGGCTTCCTCCCTCCTGTTTAAATCAGCCACTGAAACAAAATCCTGATTCTTATATTTACAAAATTTAATAAGCATGAAAGCTTAAGCTTATCCTTTAGAAATGCCTAATCCTCACAAACTGGAAATACTTTTCAAACTTTGGTTTTTCTTCTTTAGCCAATGAAAATAAGATTTTTACCCTTCCCAAATAGAAAAGAATATTTTACATGTAATGTGCTTTTCGGACGACTGTGGCAATTCTGATGCTCTGAGGAGTGCAGAGGACGACGAAGCTTGTTCGAGCTCTGAGTAGGAGTGAGGAGGCTCAATGCGGGCCAGCGGCGCTCTCCGAGCGGAAAGGCATGCGTCTGTGCGTGCTGCCTGGGATACCGGCAGTTTGGCGCCCTGATTTTTTTCATAGTCTTGATTGGGGGCGTTATCACATAAATGTTCCTGAACTTTAGGTCTGAGTACGTGAATTATTTGAGTTACCTGTGAGAAATAGTGGGTATCTTTAGGGTTCTGTTTGAGAAGAGGCGGACAGCTGGCGATGGCGAGACCCGCACTGCGACGCCGGGGAGTTGTTGCAGCCTGTCTCGCTCAGTTTGTGTTTGACCTCGGATCTGAGTGTGATGCTCAGCTGACCTAACTGAGACGCGTGTCCCTGGAGTTCCCCTAGGGCAATGGTCGGCAAACTCATTAGTCAACAGAGCCAAATATTAACAGTACAACGATTGAAATTTCTTTTGAGAGCCCAATTTTTTAAACTTAAACTATATAGGTAGGTACATTGTTATTAACTTAATTAGGGTACTCCTAAGGCTTAGGAAGAGCCACACTCAAGGGGCCAAAGAGCCGCATGTGGCTCCGAGCCGCAGTTTGCCGACCACGGCCCTAGGTGCCTCGGGTCAGAGGGAATTGAACAGAGTCCCCACCGCAGCAGCCGTCGCATTTGCCGCTTTTCAGTGGTGTCTGCATTTGTGCAGCAGATAAGCCGCCTGACTCTTCTTTCTCTTTCCCACCTTCCTTAGGTCCAGGCCTCTCCTGTTAAAGCCCATTTTAGAATTACATTCAGAGGACACACTTCAAAGCGGCAAGTATCCTCCCCAGGTGGTGCTGTATGGACCACATTGCCGTTGTTGCTTGATTCCCCCTTTCCTTTTTAAAGATGGTGTGTGTGTGCATGTGCGTGCATGTGCGTGCATGTGCATGTGTGTGCGCATGTGTGTGTGTGCACCTGTGCACATGATGTCACACAGTGTCTACTTCTGATCCATGTACACTTCCTTCACAGTTACCAGAAAGGATTTTAAAACAGCTATTTGTGACTTATTAGATGTCCATAGACCCCTAATCTTAAATCTTTAAAAAATATTTAAATTAGTTGCTAACATTTTGAAAATAGGAGGTTTTTAATGAAAACCTGATTTCCTGCTTTCCTTGGAAAGAGCAGATCTGGCAGCTGCGGCCCTCACTCCTGCAGGGAAGTGCTTGAGACGGGTGAGTGGCGCTTCTGTCCCCCTCTGCTGTCTTCGGCCTGACGTGCCTCACCCACTGTCACCTCCTGGGCCCCAGCACTCAAGCATTCCCCTCCAGTTTTATTTTATTTTATTACTAGAGGTCCAGTGCACAGATTTGTGCACCGGTGGGTCCTTTGGCCTGGCCTGTGGGGATCAGGCCAAAACTGGCTTTCTGACATCCCCCGAGGGGTCCCAGATTGCGAGAGGGCGCAGGCCAGGCTGAGGGACCCCACTGGTGCACAATCGGGGGGCTAGGGAGGGACTGAGAGAGGGCTCCAGAGCGTGTCTGGCCCATCTTGCCCAGTCCCCATTATCTGGACCCCAGCAGCAAGCTAACCTACTGGTCAGAGCATCTGCCCCCTGGTGGTCAGTGCACGTCATAGTGACGGGTCGAACAGTCAAACGGTCGGACACCTAGCATATTAGGCTTTTATTATATAGGATTTTTTTGGTTAATCCTCACCTGAGGATATTTTTTCCATTGGATTTTACAGAGAGGGGGAGGGAGAATGAGAGAGAGAGAGAGAGAGAGAGAGAAACTTGGATGTGAAAGAAACACATCGATTGGCTGCCTACTGCCCATGCCCTGACCAGAGCTGGGATTGAACTATTTTCTGTCAAAGGTAATAACTTACAAATTGGCACAGCACTTAGAGAGCAGCCTTCCCATCAGTACCAGTGTGGAGCAGGCTTACTTGTTGCCCTCCTCACGTATAACCTACTTTCCTAAATTGAAAGTGTGTGTGCATGTGCGTGCATGTGTGTGTGCACGTGATGTCACACAGTGTCCGCTTCTGATCCATGTACACTTCCTTCACAATAAATTGAAATCTATTCGACATCAGCACTGTGTAATGCAGGGTGTACTGTACCTGTTAATTTGAGACGTTTATATGTTGTAGTATGACCGCCAGTGTAGTGGTAATTAGTGCCTCTGGCATGCCACATAATTATTGTTTCCTTTTGGCGGTCGGGATAATGGAGATCCAGTTTCTTAGCAGCTTTGAGGACTAGGGTGCAGGGTCGCCAGTGGGCACGGCGTGCATTGGGTCTCTAGGACGTATTTGCTACTCGGTGCAGGTGTGTGCCCTGAAGCACCAGCTCTGTCTTAGGCCCTGTGGTGAGCATCCCTGTGTGTGTATCACAGCACAGGTTCCTCTGCACTTTAAAGAGGTCATGAGGCGGTGCTTCCTGACGCATGCGCAGGGGTGCTCATCGCAGTGCCCACGGCAGAGACCACCTGGGAATGCCAGGTCTGGTCGGGAGGGATTGGCTCAGGCAGCTGTTTTATCCACTCAGCAGAACGCCATGAGAGCACTGTGAAGCAGGAAAAGCATTTTTCAAAACATATGGAGTGGCCCCATTTTCTCTCTCTCTCTCTTTTTCTCTCTCTGTGTAGAGCGAGAGTGAGAGCGAGAGAGAGAGAGAGAGAGAGAGTTAGTTTGTGTTGTGTCTGTGAGTTTAAGCACATAGGAAAAAAAGCTGGAACGTTATACACCAAAACACTAATAGCTGTTTTGGGAAATGTAATAATCAGTTAATTTTCACTCTCCTCTTACCTGATTTTTTAAAATAATGAGCATGTACTTTTATAATAGAGAAAAACAATAACTTTAATTTTGAGGAAGCCCTGTCCATTGGAATTAACAACCTCTTCTTCATTTATTTCTGTTGAAATGCTCTTCTCTTGTATTTGCAGATGGACACATGTTGGATTCGAAGAGATACGCCCTTATTGGAGCAGATCTTCGAGATTTAGCCACACTGGAAGAGAAACTAAAGAAATGTAACATGAACACACAGTGAGATTTTTTTTAACCTCTTACACGTGTGTGGTCTCATGCTAACGTGAGATAAGGCCAGTTGGCAGTGCAGTGGGACACCCAGGCCCCGTTTCGGTTCATCCCTACCTTGAGTGATTTTCTGAACTTGTTAGAAGCACTGTTTCTCGAGTCTGTTTCACATCAGAATAACCTGTATTGCTTTTGTAAAATACTGATGTGCAACATAAACAAAGCTTGGTAGAAGGTAATTGTGTGCATAGAAGCATACAACTGCAATACACAAAGAAAGGATTAGCATCCAGAATATACAAAAAACAGCTACTGTTAAAAAAAAAAAGTCCCGTAGACAAATGGGCAGAAAAAAAACGACAAGGCAGCTCAGAGAAGAAAGTAAAGAACATCGTAGGACAAGGGTAGGGAACCACAGTAGTAATCAGATGAAATTCCATTTTGCTTCCATCAAGTTGGCAAAAATGTAAAAGCCTGGCAGTATTAAGTGTTGGCAAGGTGACGGGGTAAAAGGAATGGGTCAGAGCACTGGTGGATGTGAGCTCAGTAGGACGAGGGGGAGGAAGGTTGGAGATACCTAGTGAGATCGCACAGGTGTACACCCTGTGCCACAGCAGCTCCACCTCCAGCTGTGTCCCCTGCATGTATGCACAGGTGGGTGTTCATTGCAGCCACCGTTTTTATTTTTATTTTTTTTTAATCCTCAACCCAGGATATTTTTTCCATTGATTTTTTTTTAGAGTGGAAGAGAGGGGAGTGAGGGGGGGCAGAGAGAGAGAAACATCGATGTGAGAGAGACACATCGATTGATTGCCTCCAGTTCACACCCTGACGGGGCGGCCAGAGATCGAGCCTACACTGAGGTACTTGTCCTTGACCGGGAATCGAACCCACAACCCTTCGATCTGAGGGCTGGCGCTCTAACCACTGAGCCAAATTGGCCAGGGCATAGGCAGTGTTTTTAGTAGCAGAAAACTGAACACAACTTAAATATCCATCAGGAGGGGAATGGATGAATAACCTATATCAGTGGTTGGCAAACTGCGGCTTGCGAGCCACATGCGGCTCTTTGGCCCCTTGAGTGTGGCTCTTCCACAAAATACCACGTGCGGGCGCGCACGTACAGTGCGATTGAAACTTTGTGGCCCATGTGCAGAAGTCGGCATTTTGTGGAAGAGCCACAAAAAGAAGAAACTGAAGGCAAAAATCAATGGCAAATGATGAAATAAAGTAGCAACTAGGGGATCACTGCTGGAGAGGAGAGGGGGCGGCAGAGCATGGCCCGAGGCTACGTCCTTCAGGGGGACGGACGGGTCCCCGTTCTTCTGAGAGGGTGAAAGGAGTAAGAACAGGTGCACATACAGGTGGCCTGCTGGCGACTGAGGGGAGGGGAGTTAGGGAGCCAAAGCTTGGTCTTCCCAACACATCTTTCACTTATGCGGTGATGGCTGTTGGGCTGCGTCTGGAAGTTTTTGTTGGCCTATTTCACCTGGAATCATCCGCCAGGCTGTCATTAGGAGGTGCAGACCCACCTGTCCTTTCTTCCCTCTGGGGAACGTTTATGTGCTGCACAGATTGCAAGGTGTAGTGTGCTCCCTGGCAGAGGTGAGTGCTGGCGTTCAAGGACACGACTGGTTCCCCGGGCAGGTTAGTGAGTGAAGGTCGGCAGTGGGCGTGGAAGCCGGGCCTGGGAAGCCCGAAGCCCGTCCACACTGAGGACTCTCACGCTGAGTTCCGTCTGACCGCTCCTGTTGGTGAATAGGAGTGGGGTTTGCTCTGTTTGCTTAAAATCCTCTTTGAGTCAGTGTTCCCTTTCCGAAATGAAGGCTTTTAGATATTTCCCTAGTAGTTTATTGCTTTTCCTAATTCGTTCAGTACTTGGGTCCGGTTAGTGAGAATGGATGCTTAGTATAACGTAATTTCTTGGGGACTGATGTCGGAGCACAGCTCCTTCTCTGCCAGGGGCTGTCCCCCGTGGACGCCGGGTATGAGCAGTCGTAGGCGTATAGGAGAGACTTTATTGCAGACCAAGTAGCCATTGCTAACGGAGCCACCAGGCAAAACAGATCTGCAAAGTAGCCCCACCAAGCAGCCGCGCACCGGCTGGTCAGTGACAGTCTTTCTACCAACTCAAGCAAGAGGCTTCTCGCCAAATAGTGATGTCAGTCTTTGGGTCATAGGAAGGCACGCCTGCGCAGTGCGTACAGTAAACTGCTGGGTCATTGCCTTTGCACATGCGTATGGCAGATTGGTCTTGAACATCCGGCGTGTTCTGATTAGGGTTCCCACAACTGATCACGCTGTTTTCAATTCTTCATGGTGTAGCTTATATAAAAAGAACTAGATTCCGTTAAACGAATGCCAGTATTTCTGCATCTACCAGTCAGCTCTTCATGTGTAACAAATCCTTCCAAACTCAGAGGTTTCAAACAGCTCACTGTCTAGTTGCTCAGGATTCTGAGTTGACAGTTTGGGCTGGGCCTAGCTGGGTGGTTCTTCTGCCAGGAGACCAGGCTTAGCTAATATCCTTTGGGGTCACGTGTGTGTGTGTGTGTGTGTGTGTGTGTGTGTATGTGTATGTGTGTGTGTGTGCGCGCGCACAGGCAGGTCGCTGGGGCTGACTCCCTGTCACTGGGCTGCCTCATTCACCCAGGGGCCTCCCCTGCTACGGCCCGCAAGCTTGGGTTCACTCGCACAGTGGTTTTAGGTTGCTGAGTGCAGCAAGAGAGCAAGTGCCCGTGTGCAAGGGATTGTCAGGCTTCTTGTTTGCTCCTTGTTCATTGGCCGAAGCATGCTGCGGACTGACCCAGACTCCGGGGGAGGAAATGCCCTCCTCCTCTTCATGGCGGAACCTGCAGTTTGGTATTGCTGCCGGGTGGGCCAGGGCGGGGAGAGTCCGCAGCCATTCAACTCATTTTCACAAGCCAGACACCACGATCGCGGCTCACCTGTGTGCAGTATGTCTCGGACGTGGCGGTGCCAGCTGGGGCTGTGCAGAGTGGCCATGTGCTTACAGAGTGCTGCTGGGGCCCTGGCTGTGACTGCCCTGCCAGAACTGTGGCACGTGCCCAGCCAGAGTGCCAGCCGGTGAACACGTGCCTGCTCTTTTCTCCCAAGGTTGCCGACACTCCTGGTGACAGAGTGTGTGCTGGTCTACATGACTCCGGAGCAGTCTGCAAACCTAATCAAGTGGGCAGCCAACAGTTTTGAGACCGCCATGTTCATCAGCTACGAACAGGTAAGAGCAGCCGTGGGCAAACTACGGCCCGCGGGCCGGATCCGGCCCGTTTGAAATGAATAAAACTAAAAAAAAAAAAGACCGTATCCTTTTATGTAATGATGTTTACTTTGAATTTATATTAATTCACACAAACACTCCATCCATGCTTTTGTTCCGGCCCTCCGGTCCAGTTTAAGAACCCATTGTGGCCCTCGAGTGAAAAAGTTTGCCCACCCCTGGGTAAGAGGAAGCACGAGAAATCTGAGTCCTGCCCTGGAGCCAGGGTGGCTCTGCCTCGGAGCACCGTACCTGCTTCTGCTCTTTCTTTTCCTTCTGCCTCCAGCTAACGCAGTGATGGCAAACCTATGTCACCTCTGACACGCGAACTCATTTTTTTTGGTTGATTTTTCTTTGTTAAATGGCATTTAAATATCCTATCTAATAATAGAGAAACATGGTAATTAACCATAACTTCGCTACCCTTCCCATTGGCTAATCAGCGAGATATGCAAATTAACTGCCAACCAAGATGGCGGCTGGCAGCCAGGCAGCTGAAGCGAACAGGAAGCTTGCTTGCTCCAGTGAAGGAGGAAGCCAAGGTTCCCCGCCTGCCACTGCCGGCCTCTGAGCTTGCACTCTAAGTAACTATGTTGCAAATATAGAAGCTAAATAAACCCCAGAAACCTGCTTTCAGCCGTCAGAGCTGGAGCGAGCAGGACCGCAACAGTGTTACAATTATAGAACCCAAACAAGCCAAGATACCTGCTTTCAGCAGCTGAGGTCTCAGAGCTGGAGCCGAGCCTCATAGCTAAAGCTGGCTCTCAGTTCCAGTGACAGCCATAGAAGGTAAATAAATCCCAGAATAAAAAAAAGAAAAAAAGGAGAGGCTGGGAGCTTCTGTTGCCCGCCAGCCTGAAAACGGCCCTCAGCCCCTCACCCAGACTGGCCAGGCACCCCAGTGGGGACCCCCACCCTGAAGGGGGTGTGACCAGCTGCAAACAGCCATCATCCCCTCATCCAGGCTGCCAGACACCCAAGCGGGACCCCCACCCTGATCCGGGACACCCTTCAGGGCAAACCAGCCAGCCCCCACCCGTGCACCAGGCCTCTTTCCTATATAGTAAAAGGGTAATATGCCTCCCAGCACCGGGATCAGCGGAGCCGCGAGGCCTCTTGGCACCAGATCAGCGTGACAGGGGGCAGCGCCCAAACCCCCTGATCGCCCTGCAGCT
>NW_005355753.1:1272818-1275975 GCF_000412655.1 Myotis brandtii | reverse complement strand
TTTTTTTTGGTTGATTTTTCTTTGTTAAATGGCATTTAAAAATATAAAGTAAACCAAAAATATAAATCTTTGTTTTACTATGGTTGCAAATATAAAAAAATTTCTATATGTGACACGGCACCAGAGTTAAGTTAGGGTTTTTCAAAATGCTGACACGCTGAGCTCAAAAGGTTCGCCATCACTGGGCTAGCGTATCCTTTATTAGTCAGTGCTCGCAGGCCTGCTGCTCCGGAGCCCTTGACCTCCTGTAAACTTTTAGCCTGAGTTTTTGGAACTGCTGTATTGGCCCTTATGGAAGGTTCTTGAGTTCCTGTTTGATCACTGTATTTACTATCCTTTCGAGTTGGAGCCCTGGATGGAGGGAGTTTTGGTTGCCTGCCCTGTAGGGGTGGCAAACTCATTGCCCTCAGAGGTGGGCACGGTGTGCAAGGGGAGGAAGTTGGCAGATGAGTGCTGTGGAGGGTGGGGACTAAGGGGCCCAGCCATCCTGCTCCAGCTCATGAGAGCGGCCTCCGCAGTCCCAGCCTGTGAGGCTTGTGAGCCTCCAGTTGCTTTTCAGAAGTTAGAAAGCAGGGTTGCCGGGGTTCTTGTCCCAGCATCAAGAAGGGTTCAGGAATCTGGAGAAGGCTGTGCATAGATGACATAGGAATCCAGAGACTAATAAAGAGTCCAGAGATGAAATATAATTTTGAAAGGCATTGGGGGTCAGAGGAGCTTAGCTTAAGGAGCTAAGATCTAAGATCTTAAGTCTAAGGCCTTAGGTTCTCTCCGTCCCCAGGACCCCATGCTTTTTATTAACACAACTTGTCCTGAGGGGAGGCAGAGATATACACTTCAAAGGGTCAGGGATTGGTACAGAGTCCATTATCAGAATGGGGGACTAGCCTACGGCTGTTCAGGTGTTTGGCCAGTAGGAGGCAATAACGTGTAGATTAAGATGCCCTTTAACGTGTAGATTAAGATGCCCAATAACGTGTAGATTAAGATGCCCTTTAAGTTTCCTGTTCAGGTTTGGGGAAATGCCTTTAGCCATTCCCAACAGGTGACTACATGTGTGACTCAACCCTGTTGAGTCCCCAAGTCTCATCAACCTTTTGATGAAACTCTTGAAATTATGACATGCTGGAATTGGTCTACGGCACAGGGTTTTAAAAAAATGTATTTGTATTGATGTCAGAGAGGAAAGGAGAGAGAAAGAGATAGAAACATCAATGATGAGAGAGAATCATTAATCGGCTGCCTCTTGCACACCCCCTACTGGGGATCGAGCCCACAACCTGGGTATGTGCCCAGACCAGGAATCAAACTGTGACCTCCTGGATCATAGATTGATGCTCAACCAGTGAGCCACGCCAGCCAGGCAGAAATGCAAGATTTTAACGTAACATTTCCTAATTTCTAAATTCACTGAGTCTGGCCCTCTGGCTGCGGGTTTGCTGACTGGGTTGTTCCAGAGCTTTGGGATTGTCCAGCTGGGGTCCAAAGCTGGCCCTGGGTCTTATCGGCTGTGAGACCTGAGGCAGAACTGCGTGGGGTTGGGAATCCGTGCTCTGGAGGTAGACTGTGTAGCTGTGTGACCAGGACGCGGTACGTCACCGCTCTGTGCCCGTGTCCTCATCTGAAAACAAGGATGATAACGTCCGACTTCATCGTGTTGTTGACAGCATCCCCTGGCTGTGAAGGCAGTGTTGGCGGGTAGTGGCCCGCTCTGAGCCCTGCTCTCTGTTCATAAAGAGAGAAGATGCCACCTCGGGTTTGTGGGCGTTCATGACATGCACATGGAAAGCACCGAGGCCATGCGTGCTGATGTTACTGTTTATTGTAGTTTTGTTAGTTGTATTGATTTTGTTTTCTATCTTATTTTATTTTATATTTATGGCAGATGAGAGCAGTGCAGGCCTTGCCCACGGTCGCGTGTTTATGGGCAGACCAGGGCTAGACCTGGGCTCCTTGTCCGCCCACCCAGTCCCGGCTCCTGTGTAGGTGGGTCCTGGTGGGTTGATTTCCTCCTCCCTCTGTGACTGGGGGCGGTCCTCAGACTCAGTCTTCAGTCCTGGCGAGTGGGCGCAGTGCAGCTGGCCTCCTCGGTCTTCTCTCTTCTGCTGTGAATAATTCCGGGGAGCCTGCTGCGTGCAGGATGCCACTCCTGGGGAAAATGAACCCGCTCTCCCTGTGCTCCCCACATCTCGGCTGCCTGCCGTTTCGTTCACCTGGCTTCACTGGTGTGCTCCTCTATCCAACAGCACCGAGGGGGTGGGGGGGTGGGGTTCAGCGAGTTTAGGCCAGAGACCCTGTCACTTTGGAGCAGGCCTGGGAATGGGCCAATGCCCAATATGTTGTCCACACTGCCCCCAAACCGGTTCCGATCCCCCCACAACTTAACTCAGTAATTTTATCACAAATACAAATCACTTGCATCCTCGTGTATTAATGCTCACATGCCTTACATTAGTTCCTAACTAGTTTAAAATGACGAAACCACGTGGACGATGACAACTACAATAAAGATAATAATAGCGAATGCTATGCTGAGAGTTTCACACGTGTTAACTTATTTAATCACAGCAACCCACAGGGTAGGTCCTTGTCCTCGTGGTTTTACAGGTGAGGGGACTGAAGCACAGCGGGTAGGCAGCTTGGTCAGAGTCTCCCACCGGTCAGATGTCGGGCTGGGACTCACACTCGGGCAGTGCAGCGAGGGAGTGTGTGTGACAAACGCCCTCCCTCCCGGATGAACAGTGTGCCATCCGACGCCTAGTGCCACATAAGCCATACACATGCAGCACAGGAGAAAACCCTGGCCACCTGACCTGTTACGGTGAATCTTTGCCACTTTGTATATGACAATGTCACAGTGCATATATGCCGTAATAGATGATGTGCTGTGGCGTTTGTGCACATACAGAATTTAATTCTTCTTCTTATTATTTTTAAAAATATATATATTTTATTGATTTTTTACAGAGAGGAAGGGAGAGCAATAGAGAGCCAGAAACATCGATCAGCTGCCTCCTGCACACTCCCCACTGGGGATGTGCCCGCAACCAAGGTACATGCCCTTGACCGGAATCAAACCCGGGACCCTTGAGTCGCAGGCTGGCACTCTATCCACTGAGCCAAACCGGTCAGGGCTTTAATTATTTTTTAACTTTTTAAA
>NW_005355753.1:1270462-1271707 GCF_000412655.1 Myotis brandtii | reverse complement strand
TATCTGCAGTTTTTTTTTTTGTTTTGTTTTTTTTTAATGTTTTTTTTTGATTTTTTACAGAGGGGAAGGGAGAGAGATAGAGAGTTAGAAACATCGATGAGAGAGAAACATCGATCAGCTGCCTCCTGCACATCTCCCACTGGGGATGTGCCCGCAACCCAGGTACATGCCCTTGACCGGAATCGAACCTGGGACCTTTCAGTCCACAGGTCGATGCTCTATCCACTGAGCCAAACCGGTTTTGGCTTTTTTAACTTTTTTAAAAAATTAACTTTTTAACTTTTTAAGTGCCTGTAGTACAGTAGACAGTGTTGTGTGTGGTTTTTTTAATCCTCACCTGAGAATATTTTCCCATTGATTTTTAGAGAGTGGAAGAGGGAGGGAAAGACAGAGAGAAATATCAATGTGAGAGAAACACATCAATTGGTTGTTTCCCACATGTGCCCCGATCAGGGCCCGAGCCAGGGAGGAGCCTGCAATTGAGGTACACGCCCTTTGGTCTGCAGGCCGACACTCTATCCACTGAGCCAAACCAGCTAGGCCTTAATTAGAGTGTTTCACACAAGTTTTTTTTTTTTTATCCAAAAGTAACACTACATCCAGAATAGAAATATATCAAACAGTACAGAAGGGCAGACAAGGAATGTAAGTCTCTCCTACCCTCAACCTCAGCCCTCTTACCTGGGAAGCCACTTTGCCAGATTCCAGAATTTTTCTATGCATATGCAAATGTAGAAATTTTTTTTTTTTCTTAAAGGCAGATGGGAGAATACAGTAGACATTCCCCTGGACCAGTGGTTCTCAACCTTCTGGCCCTTTAAATACAGTTCCTCATGTTGTGACCCAACCATAAAATTATTTTTGTTGCTACTTCATAACTGTACTGTTGCTACTGTTATGAATTGTAATGTAAATACCTGATATGCAGGATGGTCTTAGGTGACCCCTGTGAAAGGGTCGTTCAACCGCCAAAGGAGTCGCGACCCACAGGTTGAGAACCGCTGCCCTGGATTTTTTTTTCAGGAGTTCTTAGAGTTTAGAGATCATTCCATAGTGGGTGTGTGTGTCTTTCCTGCTTCCCCGGCTCTGTGGTATTCCATCGTGTAGAACATGCAGAATTTACTGTGCCCGGGTGATGTGTTTAGCTCTTGGACTCCCCCGTCTGCAGTGCTGCAGCGGACGCCCTTGCACCTCCGTGCACATGGGCAGGCGCACCTGCAAGAGAGGCTGGGCCCGGGCGGGTTC